>NC_058134.1:258495666-258506264 GCF_016433145.1 Gracilinanus agilis | reverse complement strand
AAAATTAAAAAAAAAAAAAATATATATATATATATATATATATATATATATATATATATATATATAAAATATATAGATGAACCCACAGGAGAAAATTCTCTCCTGGAGCTGTTTTCTTATTAGCATGGAAGAGCTAGCTGCTGGAGTAGAAATGTTGAGAACCTTGAGAGTAAGTAACTACTTCCTTTTTTATTTTTTTATTTAAACTCTTACCTTCCATCTTAGAGTCAATACTGTGTATTGGCTCCAAGGTAGAAGAGTGGTAAGGGTAGGCAATGGGGGTCAAGTGACTTGCCCAGGGTCACACAGTTGGGAAGTGTCAGGCCAGATTTGAACCTAGCACCTCCTGTCTAGGCCTGGCTCTCAATTCACTGAACCACCCAGCTGCCCCCAACTACTTCCTTTTTGAGAGTGGCCGATGAGAGAATAGCTAGGCACATTTTGAATGAATCTTAGATTTTGGGGAAGCAGATTTTTAAAAAAATGATATTTTATATTTTCCCCAATTACATGTAAAAACAATTTTTAAAATAAAAAAAAATTTTGGATTCCAAATTCTCTTCCTCCCCTCCCCATTCCCTAAAGCAGTAAGTGGGATATCAATTTTATATATGTAATCATGTAAAACATTTTTCCATATTAGTCATTTTGTGGAAGAGATTTCAAATTTTAGAAAGAAAATGAAATATAAAGTGTTTTGGTCTGCAATCAGACTCCATCAGTTGTTTTTCTGGAGGCAGATGGCATTTTTCATCATGAGTCTCTAGTCTTAAATCACTGTATTGCTACTGATAACAACTTAGTCATTCATAGTCATTCATCAAAAATTTTGCCATTACTGTGTACAGTACAGTGTTCTGGTTCTGCTCACATCACTTTCTCCATCAGTTCATTAAGTCTTTCCAGGATTTTATGTAAAATTTCTACTTGTCATTTCTTATAGCACAACAGTATTTTGTTATATATACTCTTTTACTACAACTTGTTCAGCCATTCCACAATTGATGGATAGCACCTCAATTTCTAAGTCTTCTAAGACAAAAAGAGCTTCTATAAATGTTTTTTACAAATAGATCCTTAGGGAAGGCCAGCTCCCCCAGGTTCAGGGGCTCAAGGTGGTGTGACAGCATCGAGGTGTTAAGATGAATGAGAGACAGTTTGAATTTCAGCCAGGCAGGTATCATGAATACTGCTCTGCTCTGTCTTGAGTAAGGTTTAATTTATACGCTTTGAGATCACACAAAATGTTGCCATGGAAATCCATTCTCATCATACATCTTTTTTTAGAGACAATGTATTAAGTCATACTTTAACTTTGTTGCTAACAACTTTTCACTCCTCAGCAACCCCCAACATCTCTCAAATGTATGTTTACTTGTCTCCTTGGCTATGGGGTGGAGAGCACAGTTCTGGGAGGTACTGACCTTTGAAGACAATTTCTCCATTTTTCATCCATTGTATCAAAGATCAGGGAGGGGAGGCTTATTGTTTCTGGTTTCTCACTATGTAAGCTTCTGTGTATGGGAGTGGAAAATCCAGGTGCAGTTTGTTGGAGTTTAAAATCTTAAAAATTAACTCACTATTTGCTGGTTTGTTATGAAGCGACTTTTAGGGGAAATTTCTGTATCATTGCATGTAAAGGTAGGAATTTCCTAGGAGTTTGGGAGGGGGGGGTCTGTAAGGGCTCTAATAATAGCCTATAATGTTCTTCTATATATCCCTGGGGCTTAGTGGGGATACTAATCACTAAATAGGGAGTGTTGGTAAGAAAAGAGTCATACAGGGAGGCCTGGGTGGGAATCCATCCTCCTGTAAATCTTGTCTTGCAGAGGTGAACTCAATGGCCCTTGACAGATCTTTTTCCTTTAAAAAAAACTTTGGGATTCAAACCTACTAGTAATATTGCTAAATTAAAGGGTATGCACACTTTTAGCACTCTGTGGGCATTAGTTCCAAAATGCTCTCCAAAATAGTTAGATCAAGTCACAATTCCACCAATAGTGCTTTTATGTTCCACATTTCCAACATCTCCTCCAGTATTTATCTTTTTCCTTTTCTGTCATATTGATTGGTCAACCTGAAAAGTATGAGGTAATACTTCAGAGTTGTTTTAATTTGTACTTCTCTATTCAAAAGTGATTTGGAGCATTTTTTTCATATGACTAGAGACAGCTTTATGTCTTCATCTGAAAGTTGCCTGTTCATCTCCTTTGACTAGCAATTGAAAATTACTTATATTTTTATAAATTTGAGTCAGTTCTTTATATATTTGAGAAATGAGACCTTTATCAGAGATTCTTGCTGTAAAAATTTTTAGACAAGCAGATTTCAAAAGGTTCAGAGGAAGGCTAGCTACAGGGGAAGTTGGCCCAGGACTGATGGGAAATTTATAAGATGATAAACCTAGAGCTTTAAGGTGTGTTATTTAAAATCACTTGGGATACTTGGAACTACATTTCCCGTGATCCTCAATGGGTTTCCTGTTTTGGATTACGTATTCAAGGTGAGGGACTGTTTTAAAATAGGGGGAAGTGACTTTGAACTTCCTCTTTAGCTACCTGAGCGCGATATGAAAGGTAAAAAACGGCTGAGGCGGCAGTTTGAATACTTACAGGCGCATGGCCTAATGATTTTATCTCTATCAGCATGACTTTTATTAAAATACTATTCTCCCTTCTAATCTCGGCCCTCATCATTTTTAATAACAACAAAGGGATGCTAGAGACCATTCAGTCCTGGAGTTTTTAACCTTTTTTGGTGTCATGGACCCCTTAGGCAGTCTGGTAAAACCAAATGACCCCTTCTCAGAATAATGCTTTTAATTAAGTGCATAAAATTAAATACATAAGATTACAGAGGAAGTCAATTTACTGAAATACATTCAAAATATTTTTAAAACAAGTTCACGGATCTCAGGTTAAGAACCACTTCATTTTACAATTGATAAAATGGAGGCCTAGGTAATGTAAGTGACTTAATTAAGATCACATATGTAACATGGGGTGGAGTAAAGTAGAGAGGTTTTAACCTTATTTTGTCTGACTTCAGAATTGATGGTCTTTTCATAGGAATACATCGCCTACCCTTAACTTTCAAATATTAAATCCTGAAGGTTCAACAATAAACAAAATTCCAGTGAGGAAGTAAAATGGGAATTCTCTGAAGAGAATATTGTAGATCTACAGGGAATTCACAAGCAACTTAGATTTTTAAGAGTTCTATAGGAGATGGAAGCAAAGGTGGGTATCAGAGAATGAAAATAAGCATGGAATGGTCCTATAAAAAGTCAGAAGCTAAACATCAGAATGAGGTGAGCGAGAAAGGAAAACTAAGAACAAAAACAAAAAAGTATTTTTATATTGGATGAAAGAAGACTCAAAGAAGGGAGAGATGCTTCTTGAATGATAATGACTGACAAAGGAGGAAGTAGAACTCAATTTTAATTATACTTCTGTTTCCTCTACAAAGTACAATGGCCTTTGAACTAGGAATGGCTACAAAAATGATTAACAGGAAAGGTCTAAGTAAGGAGATAGGAAGAGAACACTTAGTTGCCCTCAAGGAATTCAAGTTCTCTAAACAAGATGAACCATCTTCAGATACTAAGGAACTAGGGAAGGGAAAGGAAAGGGAAGGAGGGAAGAAACATTTATATAGAGCTTACTATGTGCTAGGTACTGTTACTATTGTCCATCCTAAATTTGGAACATTGGCCTCCCAAGGGTGATGTCTTGACTTGCTTGTGAATTATGTAGTGCTGAGCCAAGTTGTTGACCTCGATATCTCTTTCAGAGTCCCTGAAAACCAGTGGCAAGACAAAAATCAAGACGACTGGTCATGGCTCAGGATTCAATGGTTGAACTTGAAGTCTTCAATGTCTGCTCAGAGCTTAGAACTGTCTGCTTTAGCCCCCTCTAAGGCTATTGTTGGAATAATTATTCTTATCTGCCAATTCTACTGTGGGAAGTCTTCACATGTTTTAAGGAGACATTCCCTTAACTCAAAGGGTTTGAGGCTTGCTGGTTACCTTCAACACTATGTTAAGTATTTTACAAATATGATGGTACAACCACTTTTTTTTTTCTTTTTCAATTGTCCTTGGGCAATTTGTAGCTCTGGGAACAGGACAAGATCAGCTTCTAGTGAGCAACATTTAACCTGTTAAACTTAAAAAACAAAGAACTATTAAATATTTAGAAAAACCAAGTCTTAAATCAGGAGAGGGATAATGTTCAATATTTAGGCCTCCACACAGAGCCAAAGGCTCTGGCATCAGTATCCCTGGGAGAAATCACCACTCTAGATGATGGTTCCAATGAACCATAGAACCTGGGGAACTTATATACCTTTTGGGGAGTTGGGGACAGGGAATTATGATTGATTGGCTTTATAATGACTACAATGGAAATGAGAAGTCCAAGGCAGGATTATCAGGGAGAGGCTGATGCTTTTCAATGGATACAAAAGGGAAAGATCCAGCCAAGGGCTGGGTTACCTGGGTAAGGACTTTGGTTCAGTGGGAGAAACTACCAGGTCAAAAGAGCACTTAACATTTGATCAAGTCTGCTAGCTTCTCCTAACTGGGACCACCAAGTCCTTAAAGGTCTATTGTTAGTCTGAAACCCTTGAGTCTGAGACTTCCTGGGTGAAAGTCTCATGTGACAAGAGCAAACTTGGGGTTTCTAGATTCCAAGTTGACAAACCCTTCTTTATGTTTTTCTTTCCCCTTCTTTCTTTCTTCCTCCCTCCCTCTCTCTCTCTCCCTCTTTCCCTCTCTCTTTCTCTGTCTTCCTTTGTTCTTTCTTTCATTCATTCCTTCCTTCCTTCCCTCCTTCCTTCCTCTCCCTCCTCCCCCATGTCCTTTTAAATCTTCTTTTACATATTGTCTTCTTCCATTATTGTAATTGTAAGCTTCTAGAGGGCAAGGGCTGTCTCTGACTGTATTTGTATTCCCAGCCCCTAGCCCAGTATCTAACTCATTTTATGGGCTTAATAAATGCTTGTAGACTTGATTAATGGATTGGACTCTGAGGTCCCTTCCAATTCTAAAATAATGGCCTTGGGGGCAGCTGGGTGACTCAGTGGATTGAGAGCCAGGCCTAGAGCTGGGTTCAAATTTGGCTTCAGACACTTTCCAGCTGTGTGATCCTGGGCAAGTCACTTGACCCTCATTGCCTAGCCCTTACCAATCTTCTGCTGTTTTGATTCCAACATGGCAGGTAAGGGTTTAAAAGAAAAAATATGTAAAATAACATAAAATAAAATAATGGCCTTATTGTGGTATAGAGGTGATAGTCTGGCTTTTTGAAGGCTAAAAAAACATGTGTTTTTGTTTTTCTAAACATGAATATCCTTCCCACGATGCTAGATGCTATGTGGGAATGAATTATAGAACAGAAAGGTTACAACATTTATACATGATTGGTATGCCTAGGCTTCCAGGATCTTGTTAAGGATGTCTTGTAGGTAAGACGAAACATAAAACATTGGGGGGATGCAAAAGAGTTTGAGCTGGTCATGTAGGAAGAGAGGAGGATGACAGAAAGACAGCTCAAATACTGCACTAGCATCCATAAAATGAACCAGAACAAGGTATAGACTGGGTAAATGCTATATTAAGAACTTAAGCAAAGATGTGGACCACGAGAAAAATGTATAGAAAGGCTATAATCTGTTACCTAGGCCTATGAGATGGCAGATATATTGAAATATTTACTGAAGTACATAGAAAATAAGCAACCTATTTTAAAATGAGGATATTTTATCTATTTTATGTCTTGTTTTTAAAGAGGATCATAATTATTTATATTTTAAATTTCTTCAGGAAAGTTGTTTCTTAGTGATTTTTTTTCCTATGATAAAAGTCTGTTTATAGATGGTCTAAAAAATCCCTCAACAACTCTGCATATTCATTAACCTTTTTTTTTTTTTTTTTTTAAACTTTTTTAAACCCTTAACTTCTGTGTATTGGCTCCTAGGTGGAAGAGTGGTAAGGGTGGGCAATGGGGGTCAAGTGACTTGCCCAGGGTCACACAGCTGGGAAGTGTCTGAGGCCTGATTTGAACCTAGGACCTCCTGTCTCTAGGCCTGACTCTCAATCCACTGAGCTACCCAGCTGCCCCCTATATTCATTAACCTTTGATGGGTTTAAGAAACCAAAGGGATATAGGTTATAAATTGTTCCTTCCTTTAATCAAATAATTTCCTCCATTATACACCAAACTAGGCAAGTCCTTAGGGACAGTACTTTCTCTAATCCCAAACTCCACAATTTTAAGGATACATGGAGATTTGGAAGAGAACTTGGAGGAAATTACAAGATGATTACAAGATCTATTAGAATTTTTACAAGACCTATTAGAATTTAAAGAACCAAGATGACAATATAGTAATTAGCTTGGGGCCATTTAGTCTGTGTAGGGACCTGAGTTGTATGCAGGAACTCTGTACTAATGGGGACTCATAAATTATTATGGGGCACATAAAAATGTGGATATAAAAGTATATGTTGATCTGAAATGTCTTCTATGATTTTAACTGGTGGTTTGGTTTTGGCTGGTTAGCCTCAATTTAACATTCATAAGGTACCAATCTGCATTGATGGGCAGTTTCTTCACCCAAGAGTTTCTTAAACCACAAGTCCAAGTCCTCTCTCTCTATATATCTATATCTATATCTATATCTATATCTATATCTATATATATCTATATCTATATATATATCTGGATATATGGGTCATTGCATTGCTACTAGTAGAAAAGTCTTTTACATTCAATTGGGCCACAATATGCCAGTCTCTATGTACAATTTTCTCCTTGTTCTGCTCTTTCGCTATACATCAATTTCTGGAGGTCTTTCCAGTTAACATAGAATTGTTCCAGTTAATTATACTTTTCAGCACAATAGTATTTCATCATCATCAGATACCACAATTTGTTTAGCCAATTCCCCAATCGATGGACATCCCCTCATTTCCAGGTTTTTGCCACTACAAAGAGCACAGCTATATGTATTTTTATACAAGTCTTTCCCCTTATTATCTCTTTTGGGTTCAAACCCAGCAGTGGTATATTTGGATCTAAGGACAGGTATTCTTTTAAAGCTCTTTGGGCATAATTCCAAATTGCCTTCCACAATGGTTGGATTAATTCATAATTCCACCAACAATGCATTAGTGTCCCAATTTTGCCACATCNCATTCATAAGGTACCAATCTGCATTGATGGGCAGTTTCTTCACCCAAGAGTTTCTTAAACCACAAGTCCAAGTCCTCTCTCTCTATATATCTATATCTATATCTATATCTATATCTATATCTATATATATCTATATCTATATATCTATATCTATATCTATATATCTATATCTATATATACATACAGATATCCCCAGGCTCCATAATTGTCCCTAGCCTCTTACCTTAATTGAGAACATCTCTATCTATTTTTTCCTTTTAGCTATTATAGTGTCTTTCACTTGAGAGACCATTTCTTGTTTTTGGGGGGTTTTCCCTTACCCTTAGTTCTTTATTATAGCTCATTGCACATAGCAAGCCCTTTGTGTTGATCAGGGGTGGGGATGGTTGGTAGGGAGAACATCAGTTTTTGACTGCGCTGATGTTCCAGGGAATCTTGTGTTGGTCCATAAATATTTATTAAGGCCCTCCTATGTGCCAGGTATTGTTCTAACCACTGGGGATACAAAGATAGGTAAAGAGTCTCTGCTTTCAAGGAATGTTACAGTCTAATGGGGAAGACAATATGAAAACAACTAAATACGGGGTAGGACAGGCACAACACAAGCAATGTGCCTCTGTGGTAGAAGGGACAAGACATACTGGGATTGGAAAAGGGGTAGAGGCTTGGAGTGGGGCAAGAGGGCAACTTCAGAGGACTGTGAAGGGAAGGAAGTGAATCTCACCCTGAAATGTCGTCACTTTACCTGGGCCTAAAGTTACAGTTCTCCCATTTCCTTGGAATATAGCACAATTTCTTTCATTTGTACTCTCTTACCTAATGCTTTTTTCATTTATGTCTTCATGTGGCATCCTAGAACTTTTAAATTGGTAGGGATTACCTAATTCATAGTGTCATCGATCATAGTCTTAAGGATCTTCAAAGGCTAAACATAAATAGTCCAGTGGTTTCCAACACGAATGGAAAGGGCCACATGTGGCCCACTTAGCTCTGCTCTAGTCCAATGTCCCTCTTTCACATATGAGGAAATAGATCCAAAGAAGTTAAGTACTTTTTATAATAGAGAAAACTCAAGTCCACCTTTTCCCTCAAGACTAGGGAAAGTATCCAGGACCATGACTTACTAGTGACAGAGCTAAGCCTAGAACTCAAAGTCTCTTGGGTCCTAGATCATTGGGGGCCCTAGATGCTCAGTGCCTTCTTTCTTTCCATCTTCTGTTCCTGATCTATCCTACTTGGACTTTTCTTTGCTTCCTCTCAACTCCTCTACCCACAAAATCAATAATTCGAATAAAGGAGAGTAAGTAAAAAATGTAGAGTAGAATTTTGCCAAGATTGTGTCTTTAATTTGGGCTGTTTTGACTCATCATTTATTTAGCCATTATTAAGCCTCTACTATGTGCCAGGCTCTGTGCTAAGCACTGGGGATACAAAACTACAAAACAGGCAAAAAGATAGTGGAGCATACATTCTAATGGATCACACAATCTATCAAAAGATCATCAAAGCTGAAACTAGGTTGGGGCAAAGTCCTTGCCATTAGCTTCAGCAATGTTTATAATGCTAAGGGCACAGAAATGAAAAATGTTAATTACTATTTTGTAGTCATATTATCTCGTATGGATTGGGGGAGGTTACGATTTTAACCACTGTTCCCTATTTATTAGTTATATACTAAAGAATTATTATTTTTATCATGCTGAAGATGAACAAGATTAATTTGAAAGGTTGCAAGGTATGGGGGATAGACAGACTGCCTTAAAAGTTAGAAAGGTCTGATTTTAAACCCGATCCTGATAAATCTCAGTTGGATACTTTAAAATTTAATAACAGGTTTTCAAGCCCTGCCCTAATAAATCCTAGTTGGATAAATCGCCCTCTAAGTTAGGAAAACTTGCTTTCAAGCTCTACCTTGGGAAATCCTAGCTGGTTAAGTGTGACTCAGTACCTACACCCAGGTAGCTAATAGAAATGTTGATATTCATAGATGGAAGGGAATTTTCATACTATGAATTTCCTAAAACTACAAAATCATTGTTTCAAGGCTGTGGTGGTTCTTTGTTTGTTTTCTAATGAGTTGATATGCTTTTATTAGGAGTATTAATAAAAATGTCCCATCCGTACCTGGTTACCAACCCTTTTTGACCCCCACCCTCCCTCCGAGATTTTATCTGAAGTCCACTTCGGCAATAATTCCATTTAAGGCTTATGGTTTCAGTTTTGCAATCATCTCTTCAGTTGTATTAAAATGTAACAGATGTAGAGTGCTATTGTAGCTCAGGAAAGAAAGCTTTCCAGAACTAAAAGACTTTCATGCACATGGTGACTGTAACAACAGTGGGGCAGGTGCCTACCATTTCTTAGGCTTTTGGACTTTTTTGCAGAACCATCCTAGGTGGACCGGTGCCAGGAAAGGCCTGGAGGATTTTCTCCCCAGAGGTTCGGAAAAAGTCACCTGCGGTCGGAGAGCGTTCTACTCTCCAGGCGCCTTAACCCGCCTTTGCGTTAGGAGAGTGCAGAGCGCTGGTGGGGGGGAAGGGACTCCCCGCCTGCCGGAGGGTGACCTCTGCACCCGGGCTTCCGATGCCCTCAGGGCAGGCCGGTCAAGGTCAGTGCCGCTAGGTTTTCTGGTTCAAAGTCATTCCCTCGGGCAGCATTCCCGCCTCACCCATCAGGCGGGGCAATTAGGCGTAGCCTGCGGGCTCCGAAACGCTCTCCAACACACCTAGACACACGCACGCACGCACAAGAACATACAAACACACCCTCCAGCGCAGTGCACCACCCACCCCGGGAACTGAGCGAGGATGGGGGGGGAGGGAAAGAGACCGCACCGCAGCGCATGCGTAGAGCGCGGGGAGCCCTCCGCGTCGGGCGAGGCTAAGGGGCACGTCACGCGGGGGTGGGGTGGGGGGAGGAAGGGGGAAGGGGAAGAGAGTGAAGGGGGCGCGAGGCAGGCGCGCGGCGTCCTCGGAGGCTCGCGCCCGTCCTCCCCCTGGCCTCGCGCGCCCCGCGCGCCCCGCGAGGGTGAAACGCTTTCTCCCGGCATGCAGCGGGGGGAGGGATTTAACACCAAGATGGCGGACGGCCCGGATGAGTACGAGAAAGAAGCGGGCTGTGTCCCCATTCTCCATCCCGAGGTGAGGAGTCGCGTCGAGGCTGGGGGTTGGGTGAGAAGGGGAGGCCCAGGCTTATCTCCCTCGGAGCCTCCCCCTCCCCCGGGCCTCTCTTCCCGGGCTATGGACCAGCGGACCTGTGCGGCAGGGCGCTGGTTCTGGAGGAGGAGGCGGCGGAGGGAGGGGGTTGGGGGGATGAAGGAGCCCCGGGTCAAGGGGAGGAGGGGGAATAAGAACTTGGGGCGGAGGTCGGACTGATGGGGTAGGGGGAAAGGGCGGCGGCGCT
>NC_058134.1:258380577-258490701 GCF_016433145.1 Gracilinanus agilis | reverse complement strand
GGGGGGGGGGGGGGGGGGCGGGGGGGGGGGGGGGAGGGGGGGCGGGCTTGCTGTTGACAGCGGCGGCAGCTGAAACCCCGGTGGGGACGAAGGAGGAGGAGGAAGCAGTGCCTCCGGTTCTGGCTTCCTCTCTCTAGGCTGGATGACAGCCGGGCTCGCGTCCTGGGGGGAGGGGCTCTAGAGGGGGGCGAGCATCTTCCTCGCAGGATTCTCCCCCACCTCCTCCTTTGGACTGGTTGTTCTTCACCCTTTGAATTGGGAGGGTGTAAATGAGTCAAGCCAAAAAAAAGCATTTATTAAGAGTCTACTGTGTGCTAAGCCCTAGGCAGAAACTCCTTCCTTATCTTCTGGGGCAACAAGCATTAATTAAGGACTTTCTCTATGCTCAACTGTGGTGATATAAAGAAGCACAAAAATACCTTTCCTGCCCTCAGGGTCAACATGAATTTAATAGGAGCTTGAGCCCTGTATGCCTAGGGCTTAGTGTACCAGGAAAGGCAAAAGATAACAGTCTTGTCAGGCCTTGAAAGCATTAAGGGCCTAATATGTGCCAGGTACTGTAGTAAGGGGAGAGTGGAGACTAAGAAAGGCAAGGAAAACTATGACAGTCTCTGCCTCTTACAAACTTAGGGGATTGGCTTCCCAAAGCTTGAGAAAGCCTCTTTTTAGGAGCTGCACACTCCGTAGTTTCTCATCATCACTTCCAGATATTCAACCTCTGAGGGTGCCCGTTCCCCCGCCCCCCCCCCCATCCAACCAACCCTATATTTGTTTATCTCTAAGTTTTTTCTAGATGGAGTTGACCCCCTCAGGAAGATGGGGCAAGGGGGACAACTCCATCTAGAAAGTAATGATTTTTAAATTTAGGTGCTTCTTGATCCTTAACTCTTAATAACAATAATAACACTACCAACTGGCATTTATATAGCCTTCAAGGTTTACAAACCATTTGCCAGAGATGATCTCATTTGATCCTCACACCAAACCAGGAAGGTTTAATACTACTACAGCTAATTATTATTAGAGTAATAGCTCACAGTTAACCTCAAGGTTTGCAAAACACTTTCCATGTATTTTCTCTTGTGATCTCAGTAAACCGATAAGGAGTAATAACAACCACAATAACAACAATAATAGCTTTCATTTATGTAGAACTTTTAAGGTTTGCAAAACACTTTACATATGTTTATATCATTTGATCCCTCACTTTAAAGTTGTAAAACTTTAGATGTATCATCTCATTTGATCCTCACACTAGACCAGCAAGGTATAATAATGACAATAGTGATGTTTATGTGGTGCTTTAAGGCTTGCAGAGTGCTTTACATGTATTATCTCATTTGATCCTTGAAACAATCCTAAGGTAGGCACTGTTGTTATCCCTATTTTACAAAAGAGAAAACTAAGAGAGAGATTAAATGACCTTTCCAGTAAGTGGCTGAGGTGGGATTTGAACTCATCTTGAGACTCACAATAATCTGACAAGTAGGCACTATTGTGGCTGTTTTACATATAAGGAAACTGAGGCTGAGACAGGTTAAGTGACTTGTGCCCCAGGGTCACTTAGTTGGTTAGTGTTTGAGATAGGATTTGAACACAGTTGTTACTTCCAGGTCCAAAACTCTAACCCCTATCACCTATTTCACCACCAATTATCTTTATTTATTTATTTCTTTTTTTCTTTTTTCTTTTTTTTTTTTCACCAATTATTTTTTAAGGTCTAAATATCAGAAGCGGGGCCAAGCGCCTAGGATAGTAGAGCAAAGAATGAAGCAAAACATTTGATTAGGAACTTGGGCCTTTTTTTTTTTTTTTAAACCCTTAGTTTGTGTCTTAGTAGCAGCTTGTAAGATAGAAGGGCAAGGGCTAGGCAAATGGGTTAAGTGACCTTTGCTTGGGGTCACACAGCTAGGAAGTGTCTGAGGCCAGATGGGAAACCAGGTCCTCCCGTTGCTTTATCCACTGAACTACTAGCTTCCCCAATTTGGGTGTTAATATGGGATTGTAGACTCTATAGCTTTGGGCAGAATAGTAGTTTGTTGTAAAGACCTCAGTAAGGGGGAACAGAACAATTATAAGTAAAGCATCTGTTTTGTAGTGTGAAAAAACTTGAAAATCTTTTTATATAGAATAATTTCATTGGTTCTCAGATTTAGACCTGTGGACTTTTCTATTCCAATCCATTTCTGCAAACAGTATGGAAGTATGTGGTAGATATTGAGGATGCCACTTTTGTGACCCAGGAGCTTATATTCAACTCAGTTAAATTAAGTAAGCATTTATATGCTAAGCCAGTGGTTCCCATACTTTTTTGGCCTACTGCCCCCTTTCCAGAAAAAATATTACTTACCCCCCTGGAAATTAATTTTTTTTAAAATTTTAATAGCAATTAATAGGACAGATAAATGCACCTATGGCCATCACCGTCTCTCTGAATCGCTGCAGCACCCACCAGGGGGCAGTAGCACTCACTTTGGGAATCACTGTGCTAAGCAATCAGAAACCAAGGAAAATCTTAAGGTCAAGTTAATGTTTTGGGCTATTATCTGTATGATGTTATCTCTTAGTCTGGAAACCCCCTTCTCCAGTGCAGACTGACAATTTATCCCCAGTTTATAGTCTTTTAAGAGTTGAGTAAGGCCTGGAGACAGGAGGTCCTGTGTTCAAGTGTGATTCTGGCAAGTCTCCCAATCCCAATTGCCTAACTTATTGTTCTGCCTTAGAATACTGATACTTAGTATCAAGGTAAGGATTTAAAAAAAAAAACAAAAAACTGAGTGACTTGTACTCTTTTACTGGGATATAACAAGATTATCCCTCAGAGTTGGGACTCCTGTCCAGGTCTTTCTGGCTCCAAAACTGGCCCTCTAACCATCCCAAGGGTCACATTTGTACACATTCATGTTGTATTGTAATAGGGACTGCTTCATTTTACCCCCTCATATCTCCAGAGATTAGTTCTGTGCTTTTCATATAGAAGTGCTTAATAAGGATTGGGAGTGGGATCTTAAACTGTGATGTTTGTTCTTTGTGAACAAATGAAAATGAAGGTTGAAATTTATATACTGCTTTAAAATTTGCAAAATGCTTTAGGTAATCTCATTTGATCCTGGCTACAACCTGGCAAGATAGGTACTACAAATAATATTCTTATTTTACAGATAAGGAAACTGAATATTAGAGAAGTTAAGTAGTTTCTTTATCATTAGTAGGATTTGAACCCAACTCACTCAAGACTTCAAATGTAGCATTTTTTCCAATTTCTTAATGCTATAAATTAATGTTTAAACTTCTTTTTGTCTAGTGAGTACAGTTCTTTAGTAAAAGATGATCTTTTGACATTTTCTTGTGTCCTTTTAAAAAAGCAATTGCTAATTATAGCAATGCCACTAGATTCTTTGTATCTGAATTTTAGTTTGGTATTTGACAGAGGCTTTTGTTATATTCTCACAGACAAGAATCAAAGATGGGCACTAGATGATAGTATTCTTAGGTGGATCCATAGTTGATAAAATAGCCATAATCAGAGTCTATTGATCAATAGATGTCTAGGTAGAGGAAGGCTTTGTTGCAGAAAATAGGGCCTTTTTTTGGGCTTGTCCTGGTGAGCATTTTGTCAGTGATTTGGATGAAGACTTAGGAGACATGCTTATCAAATTTTCAGTTCCCACAGCTGGTGGGGATAGCTAATATGTTGGATGACAGAATTAGATTCAAAAATACATCAGGAAGCTGAAACAAGGCCATACCACACCAGACTGATTCATGCAACAAGCATTGATTTCCAGCCATGTGCCAGGACATACAAAGACAAAAACAGACCCTGCCTTCAAGGAGTGTGGAAGGGTAGAGTGTGGAAACAGGCACCTTAATCAAGAGGCTTTTGTAATAGACCAGGCAAGAGATTGAGACCCAAAAAGGACTATGTGAGCAGAGAGAAGGAGATGGATGTGAGATACAGTGTGGATTTAGAATCGATATGATTTGTTAACTCTTTGGTTGTGATTGGTGAGAAGGAAAGGTTAAAGATGACATTGGCGTCTTCCATGGAGATGAAGACATGGATGAGAGAGACAATTTAGGGCATATAATGTGTTTTGTTTTGGACATTTTTATTTTGAGATATAGTTGGAGATGCCCACATGACAGTTAGGTATATAAGAACCCATTGGATCTGATAAGATAGATCACTAGAAAAAAATAGAGGTAAATTTAAGGGATTCCCTATAATGTAGGTATAAGGTGGGGGAGGACTGGTTAGACAGGAACAGTTCCCGTGGTGGGGGGGAAGGTTTTAGTTGATGGCAGGCTGAGTCTTAAGTCAGTCTGAGTCAGGTTGGATTAGACTCTAATAGAGGGTCTATTCAGAGCAAAGGAGATAACAGTTGATTTCTGGAACTGATTATACCATACCAGAAAACAGAACATTTAACTTCTGAGTTCCTCACTAGCAAACCTGGATTGTGTCCACAGATATTCAATCTCTCTGTTGAGGAGTTCCAATGCCTTTTTTTTTTAATGGGAATCACTATTCTTCTGGATATTTAGCCTAGATAATTATCATATTTGAACTGAGGGGCAGCCTCCACGTTGATTGAGAATGAAGGCCTTGGAGTGAAGAATACCCAGGTTCAAGTTTTGCCTTTGATACTTAATGAGTGTGTGACCTTGGGGAAACCCTTCACCTCTGTGGGGCCACCAGGTAACTCTTTAAATTGTTGTTTTGCTTTATCAGTGAGATTTTACTCACTTGTAATATGAATGACAATGAAATCTTAAGTTTGGTTCTAAAAAAATAGGCTATGGATTTAGAAATGAATGAGTCTTTAGAGGACATATAATTTAATCTCCTCATTTTACCGAAAAGTAAGTCACTTGGCCAAGACCCTCAAAAGAGGTTTTGAATTTAGTTCCTATGACTTCAAAAGCTAAATCTCTTTCCTCTATAATAATTACATAATAAGTTTAAGATTATTGGTAGTATTTTCTTTACAGGTCAAGAAACAGGTTCAGAGAAATTGTCACTTATCCACACAATAAGCAAGTGTCTAAGTTGTGACTCAAAAGCCAGTTTCTGACTACAGATTCACTATAGCTGCCTCACAAAGTACAGATATCCAAAGTATAGGCTTCAGAACGTTTAACTGCCTTAAAGCATTTGAGGGTCTGTCCTGCGGAAGAGGAAATTGCCTTACTCTGGACCTTAGACTGAGTATTGGTACTGTATTTTATCCAGACATTTGCTTTTCCTAGGACACATTCTCAGCTCATACTAAGTGTTTAAGAAGCTTGGTGACTTGTCTGTGCTTCAGTAGAGCAGTCTGGTATAATAGGAGAATTATTCAAGGGGGAGAAGATTTGGATTTGAGTCCCTGCCTTGTCATTTATTAGTTGCATGATCCTGGTAGACCTTTTTCTAATTCCACACTGATGAAGGCACAGCTTTTTCTGAGCCTCACCTTCTTCATCTTTAAAAGTGGATTTTTTTGGGGCGGGGTGGGTGGCTCAGTGGATTGAGAATCAGGCCTAGAGACAGGGAGGTTCTAGGTTCAAATTTGGCCTCAGACACTTCCTAGCTGTATAGCCCTGAGCAAGTCACTTAACCCCCAAATTCTGCCTTGGAACCCATAACTAGTATTGATTCCAGGGTTTAAAAAAAAAAAGTGGATTTGGAGGGGCAGTTAGATGGCTTAGTGCAGTGATGGGCAAACTATTCCCCGTGGGCCAGATCCAGGCTGTAGTTTGCCCATCAGTGCCTTAAGCAATTCCCTAATCACTACATCTGGATGTGGGCCAGTAGCTCTAAATCTACGACTATAGTATTTTGAGCTCAAGATGAGATTAAGTAACCCTTTAATTATCTTTCTAAGAATTACTGAAAATGATAACCTGGAAATGGAGTATCAGATAATATAGTTAAGCCCATCCAATCCGATAAAATTAGAGAGATTAGGGATAAATGTAAGATGGAATATTAGCTAAAACTTGCTATACATCTTGCATTCCTTTTTGGCTTACAGAAGTTTGTTTATGGGTAAAAAAAGATCAAGAACAGCCTACTATAAAGTACGTTCGTCCCTAAAGTTCTTCCTGTTGCCAGTCAGCAATTTCTTTTCCTTCAAGGTTCATTTTCATTAGCTTACGCCACCCTATTTAGATCCTTGCCATACTCAAGTCCTGAACCTCAGATTATTCTAGGGTTTTTTTCCTAAAGGAGTTTAATAGCAAATTTATAGACTTTTTTTCTCCAACCTATCTCTGTCCCTCATACTTGGGAACATCAGTATATACATTTTTATGGTACTCAGTATCTTATTAATTGTCTTAATTTTCAGGAGGAAATATAAACTTGACTGTTTCAGAACTTCGAGAACAATTTGAAATTAATTTAATAATTTTCATTATACTATGAAGAAGTAGCCTTAGTTATCTTAAAATCAGATGACTTAAAATATCTAACATATAGTGCTTACTATATGCCTGGATAAATATACATGCCAGCTAGATCAGTGCTTTTTTTTTTTAACTACCAGACCAGCACACAAAATTTTTATTATCAAAAGTTGTAAGAAAGAGTTTTCCTTCTTTTCTCCCTCTTTTCTACTATTCAACATCCTAAATAGCAGAGAGTTGTAGAGTTATGGCTATTAGTGTATGCTGGACAGCCTAAAACAAATAATTTAGTCTCCAGTATAATTTTGTTTGGGAAAAAGGAATCTAGATGGACTGGGGAAGTATTATATCTTTTATTTAATGTTTTCTTTTCCATCAATCTGTTATTATTCATTTTTTCCCCTTTGTATTCATTTACCTGTGAATATATTGTATTCCCTAGTAGTAGAAGATAAGTTCCTTAATGTTAGGAATTGTGCCACTTTTATCACAGTATACTTAGTGCCTAGAATGGTGCATGTAGTAGACCCTTAAGTTGTAGTAGACTTGTTTGATAGATTGACTGTGTTTCTGGAGGCTCTGTCAATGGAGTTAAAATCTCTGGCAGGTCTTTCTAAGCTGAACAGTTTCAGTGACAAATCTAGTCATGGACTATAAGTCTCTTGTCCAAGAAACAGCCTGTCTATCTCCAGAGGCTTATTATTACCAAGTTAGACATGAGTGACAAATTTTTTTCTCTACTGTGTTGTAAAGAATTAACACTAGAAAATATTATAGACCTTTGAAATGTATGGGTTCAGTTAGCATCACTACATAGATGACTCCTGGATAAATATATCCAGCTCTGGTATCTCTCCTGAGCTCCAGGCTCATGCTGGTAACTACTTACTGGACATTTGAACTGGATGTTCCACTTGACAGTTAAAACAGAACTCAATTCTTCCCCTTAAAATCTCTCCTTTTCCAAACTTCCAGCCCAGGTTTGCAGTCTTGGAGTCATTTTCATCATCTCATTATGCCTTATTCCACACACCAAAGCATTACAAGGTCTTGCCAATATGTATTTCTGCATCCAACCCCTTCTCTTTATTTTATTTTATTTTATTTTTTTTACAGCTACCCTCATAACCACTCACCTGGCCTATCTAGCCTTCTAAATGATCTCCCCAGCTCAAATCTCTCCCGTTCTTTAACCCATTTTTCACACAGGTGCTGAAGTCCCAATGCACAGGTGTGACAGTCACCAGCTTACTCTCCAATTACATACTTCTTACTGTTAACTCTGATTCACATTTAAAGCTCTTTACAAACTGTTTCCAATCTATTCCCCATTACTTGTCTTAATTAGAGCTAAATTGGATTTCTTTGCTATTCATGCATAGCATTCCAACTTCTGTGTCCCTGCTTTTGTACAGGCTGTCCCCTCATGTCTGGAATGGACTACTTCCTTGCCTCTGCCTCTTAGAACCCTTACTTTTTTTGAAAGCTCACCTCAAAAGTAGCTTTATACATGAGTCCTTTCCTGATAGTTCCAGCTGCTGATACCTTTCCCCAAAATTAAAGGGTCTTAGTTCATAGGCCTAGAGCTAGAAGCAACTTCAGAGGCCATCTAATCCAAACCCTTCTTTTTTATAAAAGGAGTCTGAGGCTCAGAGTGGCTAATTGACTTGTTTAAGGCTACATAGGTAGTATGTATTAACAGAAGAATTTAAATGTCAGCCCTCTTTGAACTGTACTATACTATATTAAAAATCATTTTATTTTGTATATAGTGTAGCACATTGGGCGGACCTGGGTTCAATATCCACAAATAATGGCTTTATAATTCTCAGCAATTATAAACTGAATCATTCTTTATGTTCTAAACAACTGACAAATTGCAAGCTCTAGGTCTGGTGCAAAGAGTCTTCTTAATGGAAATTTTCTATACCAATGAAATGACAAGTCCTCTTCTCCAATCACATACACACATTGTCAGCTTTAATAGAAAATAAGCTCCTTGAGAACCCAGACTTTTGGTTTTGTCAGTAATTAAGTATTTTTTTTTTTAACCTTGTACTTCGGTGTATTGTCTCATAGGTGGAAGATTGGTAAGGGTGGGCAATGGGGGTCAAGTGACTTGCCCAGGGTCACACAGCTGGGAAGTGGCTGAGGCCAGGTTTGAACCTAGGACCTTCTGTCTCTAGGCCTGACTCTCACTCCACTGAGCTACCCAGCTGCCCCCAGTCATTAAGTATTTATGTTGTGTCAGGAACTGTGCTTAGTGCTTGGTATACAAAGTTGGGTAAAAACAATTTCTGCCTTCTTGGAGCTCATATTTTAACGAGGAGACAATATACAAATAATTATGTATATGTATAAAATATATACAGAACAGAGTAATATTAACAGGAAGACTTTAGCAGTGGAGGAAGCTAGGAAGGTCTGGCAGAAGGTGGAATTCGAACTGAGTCTTGAAAGAAGGTTTGAGGTCAGCAGGATGGGATAGCTCTTGCAAAGGCATGAAGTCAGGAGGTGAAGTGTATAGCCTGTGTAGCTTGCTTCTTCCTGGAGAGGAGTAAAGTTTAAGAAGATTGGGAAGAGGGGCAGCTGAGTAACTCAGTGGATTGAGGGCCAGACCTAGAGATGGAAGGTCTTAGGTTCAAATTTGACCTCAGAGATTTCCCCAGCCGTGTGACCCTGGGCAAGTCACTTGACCCCCATTGCCTACCCCTACCCACTCTTCTGCCTTGGAGCCAATACACGGTATTGACTCCGAGAGGGAAGGTAAGGGTTTAAAAAAAAAAAAAGATTGGGAAGGTAGAAGAGTGCTACCTTGTGAAAATCTTTAAAAGGCCAGTCAGAGAAATTCACAAATTGCTCCTGGAGGTAATAGAGAGCTCCTGGAGTTGATAGAGTAGAGGAGGGGTATAGTCATGTTTTCCCTTATGAAGATTATTTTGTCAGATGAGTGGAAAATGGATAGGAGTGGGGCAGAGACTAATCAAAAAACTATTGCAGTAGTCTAGGAAGAGGTGATGAGATAACTTGCATCATGGCTGTGTGAGTAGAGGGAAAAGGGCAAATAGGAGAGATGTGAGGGTAGAAATGAAAAGGCTTGACAACAAATGGGTTATTTGGGGTGACAAAGGTAAGCATATCACTTAAGCTGTAAGTCTGGGTAACCTCCAGGAAAAGAATAGTGTCCCAGACAACAATAGGAAATTTGGAAAAGGAAGAGGATTTGAAAAAGAAAGATGATGCACTCTATTTAGGACATGTCGGGTTTGAGATGCCATTTGGATAACCTGTTTGAGATGTCCAAAAGGCATTTGGGAATGCCATGATGTGGGACCATAGCTCAGGAGAGATACTCTGGTTGAATATCTTGCTGTGAATCATTCTTCTAGAGATGGTTGCTGATGACATTGCCCAATCTAGAGAGTGTAGAGCAGAGGTTCTTAACCTTTTTTTGTGTCATTGATTCCTTTGGCAGTCTGGTAGAGTCTTATAGACCTTATCACAGAGTAATGTTTTTAAATGCATAAATAAATGAGATTACGAAGGAAGTTATCAAAATATATGCAGGTATTTTTTAAACACAAATTCACTGTCCATAGGTTTAGCACCCCTAGTATAGGGGGAGAAGAGATAAAGGCCCAGGACAGAAATTTTGGGAACACTGACATTTTGTGAGCATGACTTAAATAACAATCTGTCAGAGAAGTTGAAGAAGATGTATTCAGACAGATGGATAACCAGAAGAGAGCAATGTCTTGAAAACCTAGAGAGAAGAAAATATCCAGGAAGAGATGGTGATGATAAGTTGCAGAAATATCAAGAAAGGTGAGAATTGGGAAGAGGTTATTAGATTTGGCAATTAAGACATTATTGATGACCTTGGAGAGAATGGTTTGAGTTGAATGCTGAGGTCTGAAGCCAGATTGGAGAGGATGTAGAATTGAGTGAGAGGACAGGAAGCATAGATTACTTTCTCAAGAAGTTTAGTTGAGAAGAGAGAATTATAGGATGATAGTGGGGAGAAGCAAACAAGAGCTTTAAAAAAAATGGGAAAGACATGGAAATGTTTGTAGGCAGCAGAAAAGGAGCCAGTAGCTAGTGCAGGACTGAAGATTAGGGAGAAAGAGTAGGGGGCAATATGCTGAAGAAAATAGGAAGGATGGAATCAAAGGTTTATGTCTAGGAGTTGGCCTTGATAAGAAGTAGGGCTACCCTTTTATCAGAGACAGGAGTAAGAGAGGAAAAAGTGTGAAGGTGATCAATGAGATTAAAGTGAGGGGAGAAAAGGGAGCTTTGTCCAATGACTTCAGTTTTTTCAATGAAGTGTGAGGTGAAGGTCATGCTTGGTATAATTGTTGGTGAAGAGAGGTGGGAAGGAGAGGCATGAATAGCCCCTGTGGTGAAGATACTTTTTCCTTGAATAGCGAGATGTGAAAGGATTGTTTTTCAACAATGAAGACCCAGTTCAAATAAGTTATACGTTTGTAGAGGACCCATTCAGGATAGTCTCATGATTTTTTTTTTTCCTAGCTCTTTTCAGCATATGAACAAAAGCAAAGGAGGCAAAAGGTAGAAATGATCATGGGTTAGATTCAGCAAGTTGTGATTGGTGAAGTGAACTGAGGAATGAAAAGAATGCAGATGTTGGTGAGGATTAGGGGTCAGATTGTAAGACACAAGAAGAGATGGAATGATAAAATATTAGATTCAGAAATTTCTGAGTGTGGAAATAGAGCAGTTGTGATGGTCAGGTGTGTTCTCATCCCTTAGTGTAGCTGAGATGGAGTAGAAGGCATTTGATCTAACTTTGAAGGAAGCTTGGGGTTATTTGTGGTGGAAATGAGGAGGCTATTCCAGGCATAGAAGAGTCATGGGAGGAAGACTGTAAACAGGCCAGTCTAGTATGGTTAGAGTTGTAGGACACACAAATAATGTAAAATAGTCCTGGAAAGGGAGCCTAGTGCCAGTTGGTTCCTGGCTTTGGAAGACAGATAACTTTCCATTTTATCCTCAAGGAAAGAGGAGCTGCTGGAAAACAGAAGCAATTTGGCCAGATCTTTTCTTTAGGAATATAAAATTGATAGTTGTATGATGGATAAAATGTAAAAAAGGAGAGAACAGAGGCAATAGGAAGAAATTTGAAGTAGGCTAGTGAAGAGATTAGACCCTGAATTAAGGTGGTAGTTTTGTGAGTGGAGTGAATGAGATTGATGTGAGATACATTATAGAGGCAAAAATCAATGTATTTTGGCAATTGTTTATATATGGGGGATAAGAGTTAGGGTTGACTCAAATTGTGAAGCTTGGTAACTGGAAAGATAGTGGTATCCCTAACAGAGAGAAGTGAGGGAAAGATTTGAAATAAAAATAAGATATGTTAGTCACTATTATCCCTTACCGTAATGTACTCCAGAAGATGCATAAAGAGAGCAGAATAGAAAAAGTTTCTTTGTTTTGTTTTTTTACAATCCCAGTAAATTGGGCTCTGGAGCTGTAAGAAATAATTCTGTGTCACTAATTATTTCAATAAGTAATTTCCTTTTAAGTCAGAGTACAATGCCCTATAGCACTATTGTGGTGAAATTACAGAAAACCATGGGCTGTGGTTACTGGGGACTTTAAAGGTATGAGCATGGTGAAATGATAAATATATTGTATAATTATTTAAGTATTTTACTTGCATAAATCTAATTTCCCCCAGATTGTTAATAATATTCTTGAAGTTCCCTTCTTTTCATAAACCACCACTTTCCGTGGTCCAGATCACTCCTTGCCTAGATTATTGCAATAACTTTCTGGTGGCTCTCTCTGCCTCAAGTCTCTTTCTACATCAGTCCATCTTGTACTCATCTCAAGGAGGGATTTTCCAAAAGGGCAACTCTGACCCCTACTCAACAATATAATAGCTAGCAGATGTCTGTGGTTGCTGCTTTGATGGAGGGAATTCTCATGTTGTTCTGTTCTGTTAATTGCAGAGAGGTTATTGGAAGAGACCTGGATTCTAGTTCCAATAAGCCCTTTCCCACCTCCCCCTTAGCTCTTTACTAGGAAACTCATCATGAAAGATTGATTCAGCTTTGGTACTCACATTTCATCAGTGCCCAATTGAAAAGGCAGAATGGAATACTCTTCCCAAAAGCTTCCTTTAAAAAGAGCCCAGGAGCTCAGCCAATTTTTCATTTCTCACCAGTTACCCTACTTGGTTTTTTTTTTTTTAAACATTTATTAATATTCATTTTTAACCTGTTTACATGCTTCATACCCCTACTTTCCCCTTCACCTCCCCCCGCTCTCCCCCCACCCATGGCTGACGCACATTTCCACTGGTTGTAACATGTATCCTTGTTCAGGGCCTATTTCCAAATTGTTGATAGTTGCATTGGTGTGGTAGTTTCGAGTCTACATCCCCAATCATGTCCGCCTCAACCCATGCATTCAAGCAATTGACTATCTTCTATGTTTCCTCTCCTGCAGTCCTTTCTCTGAATGTGGGTAGCGTTATTTACCATAAATCCCTCAGAGCTGTCTTGTGTCATTGCATTGCTGCTAGTACAGAAGTCCATTACTTTCGATTTTACCATAGTATATCAGTCTCTGTGTACAATGTTCTTCTGGCTCTGTTCCTTTCACTCTGCATCAGTTCCTGGAGGTCTTTCCAGTTCACATGGAACTCCTCCAGTTTATTATTCCTTTTAGCACAATAGTATTCCATCACCAGCATATACCACAATTTATTCAGCCATTCCCCAATTGATGGGCATCCCCTCCTTTTCCAGTTTTTTGCCACTACAAAAAGCGCAGCTATAAATATTTTCATATAAGTCTGTTTATCTATGATCTCTTTGGGGTACAAACCCAGCACTGGTATGGCTGGATCAAAGGGCAGACATTCTTTTATAGCCCTTTGAGCATAATTCCAAATTGCCAGCCAGAATGGTTGGATCATTTCACAACTCCACCAGCAATGCATTAATGTCCCAATTTTGCCACATCTCCTCCAGCATTCATTACTCTCCCCTTCTTTCATTTTAGCCAATCTGCTAGGTGTGAGGTGGTACCTCAGAGTTGTTTTGATTTGCATTTCTCTAATTATTAGAGATTTAGAACACTTTCTCATGTGCTTATTGATAGTTTTGATTTCTTTACCTGAGAATTGCCTATTCATGTCACTTGCCCATTTTTCAATTGGGGAGTGGCTTGATTTTTTATACAATTGATTTAACTCCTTGTATATTTGAGTAATTAGACCCCTGTCAGAGTTTTTTGTTATAAAGATTTTTTCCCAATTTGTTGTTTCCCTTCTGATTTTGACTACATTGTTTTTGTTTGTACAAAAGCTTTTTTAGCTTGATATAATCAAAACCATTTAATTTACATTTTGTAATTTTCTCTAAGTCTTGCTTGGTTTTAAAATCTTTCCTTTCCCAGAGATCTGATAGGTGCCCTACTTGGTTTTGATTCCACTATCTCATGCCTATTTTCAGAACTGTTTTTTTCTTTTTGTCCCAAGCACACAGCACAGTGCCTGGCACGTATATATTAGGTGCTTAATAAATGCTTATTATGTTTTATTATAATTAGGTAATGCTTGAAGGGTTAGCAAAGCATTTTACAAATAGGTTAACTCATTTGATTCTCACAACACTCCTGTTAGGTAGATATCATTCTTGTCTTCCATTTGACAGGTGAGAGGGGTTGTTACTTGCCCTTGGGTTCTGCGTTTAGCAAGTGTCTGAGGTAGGATTCTAACCCAGTTCTTTGTAATTCTAGGTGCAGCACTATTCAGTGGGCCAACTAACTGCTTATATATAGTAAATTCCAGTGGCTCCTAGTTAACTTACCTCCAGGATCAAATATAAAGTTACCTGACATTCAGAGCTTTTTACAACCTGACCCCTTATTACTTTTTCAGTCTTGTAACATTTAATCACCTCTCCAGACTTTACAGTTCTTCCACATTGGCCTCATTTGTATCTTTATGTACTTAGGGTTGAAGAAAACATTCATGCTGTGTTGTGTTTTAGACAAGTAATTGTCAATAACTTTACATTATGCTGAATCTGAGCCAATTCCTAAGAGAGAGATGTGTCCAAATTAGCATAATCTCTTACCATCCTTCTCTCTTCCATGCCCTTCTCCCCCAATATTATTTGAAGTAACATTTATAGAAATATTGACCTAGGAAAATGCCACAATGAGGTAAAATATAGTTTGAGTCCAGTATTCACTACTTCCTTCTTGGACTATTCCCCTCAAAGACTAGAAGGGCCTTCTCCCTGTGATCAGTAAGGCAGTCCTTTTCTTTATGTATGTAAGAAAAGGATACTTCCCTTGGATCAGTGGCAGGCTAATAGCTTCAGAGGTGATGAGGAAGGGCAGGCTTGGTTTTTGTTCTCACTTTTCTAAAGGATGAAAAGCCTGAAAGAGTTTAGGCTAGAGAAAATATTCTTAACACTTTCATTTGGACTTAAAGGAGGTTTTAATATGCTTTAGCCCTAGTTATTTTCATGTTGGTCTCCTTCAACTTTAGTGTGAGGCTCCTTGAACACAGACCTTTTGGTCTCTTTGTGTCCTCAGTGCTTATTAACATGATCCCTGATATAGATCAAGTGTTTTTTTGCTTGTTGCCTGAGTGATTTGAAGGCACTAAATGTCATATTTATTTTATATTCTTCATATGCTTGGCATAAACTAGAGATACAGTGGGATGGCCAGTAGATATTTGATGAAGTGATGATGCCATGAAGACCCAAGCCAGATGACAGTACTAAATCACCATCTGTCAGAACTGTTTTGTTTTTATATCAGACATGGTAGTCTACCCTGCTTTGCTCTGGTAACTAACAAATGTATCACAAACACTGTTCTGCTAATACAGGTAAAAATTTCACTACTAAAAACATGAGGCCAGTGAAGGATCTCATTAAAGATATTTCAGTCTTTGTATGCAGAGAAAATGCCAAAGACTCAATGCCCGAAGTTAGAAAATCTCCTTTTAGAATTTTAACATTTGCAATCCATGGTTCTTCTCTTCTCCGTATTCTAAAAAAAGAACCTGAAAGTGAGTTGTTTGCATTACAAAACAAGTAGAGTTGAGCTAATCTTCACTAGTTTACTATTCTTCTGACCTGCTCTCTGTTAGACTAGGAATGATCTTAAATTATCTGACCTTTTCCTTTCTTTAAGATTTCAATAGTCAAACTCAAACTCAAACTTCCAAACCTCTCTCCAAGAGAAAATAGTTCAGTCTTTGGGAGATAAATGTATGCAGAGTAATGCTACCTTCTATCCAAGGACCCAAAGTATTTTTCATAAATTCCTGGCAGATAAGAGACATTTCTAATGATGTGTTCCTTTGAACAAAATTCCATTACTGAAAGCAAGGGCAGTTTCTGAATGAATTTAGTATAAAGATATTTGACCTACATGCCAAAAATGGACATGCTATTAAAACTCAGAGAAAAAATGCAAACTAGATAAGAGTGCTGAAGACCAAAGTGGATGTCCAACAGTCAGTTTCCTCATTGGTAAATCAGGGTGATAATTTTTATTATAAGGAACAGATAAGAAAATTATACGAAATGATATGCAATTTAAAGTCACTTAAACTTCCACCAGAGTACTCCATAGTACTAATTTTAATTCAATGACATCCAAATTATTTTTATGGTGGCATTTATTAAAATTAATATAGTTGATATAAATGAGTTATTAATATTACCACCCATCTGGCCCCTACTACAACTCACAAAACTGTATCGTTTTTTTTGCTTCCCTCCCAATCAGAATCCCCAAGACAGACTTTTTCACTTTTTCTCATCCTTGTGCTTAGCTTTGTAAGCAATTAAATGCTTATTGATTGATTAATTTTAGAGCCAGAAGAGACTATAAAGCATCTTAAAGACATCCTTGATTAATCTTTCAAATGGCTACTGAAAATGACTTTGTGTGAAATAATCCTAAAAAACATATTGGAAACCCTTGGTAGTGAGGCATATTTTAGTATATAAAAAGACTTTAAATTAGATTTTCCTTTTATCATTTTATTTAGGGCAAAAGGAGTTCCTAAGCAAATAGCCAGATAAGGTGATCTATTTAGCTACTTTTGAAGTAGTCTCACCCTAACCATTTTTTTAATTAAGTAAATTTTTCCATGGTTACATGATGCATGTTCTTTTCCTCCCCTCCCACCTCCCTCCCATAGCCAATGCACAATTCCACTGGGTTTTACATGTGTCATTGATCAAGATCTATTTCCATATTATTAATATTTGCACTAGGGTGATCATTTAGAGTATGCATCCTCAATCATATCCCCATCCACCCATGTGATCAAGCAGTTGTTTTTCTTCTTTGTTTCTGCTCCCACAGTTCTTTCTCTGGATGGGAATTGTGTTCTTTCTCATAAGTCCCTCAGAAATGTCTTGGATCATTGCATTGCTGCTAGTAGAGAAGTCTTTTACATTCAATTTTTCCACAGTGTATCCCTCTCTGTGTACAATGCTCTCCTGGTTCTGCTCCTTTCACTCTGCATCAATTCCTGGAGTTTGTTCCAGTTCACATGGAATTCCTTTTAGCACAGTAGTATTCCATCACCAGCAGATACCACAATTTGTTCAGTCATTCCCCAATCGAAGGGCATCCCCTCATTTTCCAATTTTTTTTTGCCACCACAAAGAACGTGGCTATATTTTTATACAAGTCTTTTTCCTTATTATCTTGTTGAGGTATAAACCAAGCAGTGGTATGACTGGATCAAAGGGTAGGCCGTCTTTTAAAGCCCTTTGGGCATAGTTCCAAATTATCATCCAGAATGGTCACCCTAACCATTTTAAAGCAGAAAATAAATGAAGAATCCGAATGTAATCATTTTTAGAGGTAGCTACATGATGTAGTAGAAAGAGTGCCTGGTCTGGAGCCAGGAAGACTAGAGTTAAAAACCCGACCTCACTCACTTATTAGCAGTGTAACCCTGTTTAGTTTCCTCATCTGTAAATTTGAGATAATAATAGCACTTCCCAGTATTGTTGAGATAATTGTAAGGTACCTGGCACAGTATCTGTTAGCAAGTGCTATGTAAACGATTAGCTATTATTATTTGTATTTCACTAATCCTTTCTTTCCCTGTGGCTGAGTAACCTCATTTCTAAGGCCAAATACTTCCATTTGTACCCTTCATTTTATCCAGTTCTCTACCTCCTCAGGATTATAGGATAATAAATTTAGAGTTGGAATAGATCTTAGAAATTATCTAGTCCAATTCCTATTCACTTCATAGACACAGAGAAGTGAAATGACTAGCTAAGGCAGAATCAGGATTTGAACCTAGTGCCTGTCTCCAAATTGATCACTCCATAATTCTAACAAATCGTTCCTTTGTTTCATTAAGTTGTTATTCTTCCCTTCTTCTAATTATCAAGCTTTCTGTGTTTTTTTCATTCCTTCTCCTGGAGGGCTTTTCTCCTTTGTCAAAGAAGTTGCTTTGGTCTTCTTTATTCTTACCTCTTCCCTCATTTTTCTTTCTCCTGAAGGACTAAAGTCAGAATCTTAAGAGTTGGAGGGATTGTCTAGTTCAGTGGTTCCCAGACTTCTTTGGCCTACCACCCCCTTTCCAGAAAAAATATTACTTATTCCCCTGGAAATTAATTTTTAAAAATTTTAATAGCAATTAATAGGAAAGATAAATGCACCTGTGGCCATCACTGCCTCCGTGGATCGTTGCAGCACCCACCAGGGGGTGGTAGCACCCACTTTGGGAATCACTGGTCTAGTTCAATTCAGCCATTCCATTCCCAAATTCCTTTTATATTTTCCAAAGTAATCATCTAGATTGTGTAATAAATGGGTCAAGGGCCTTAAGCTGGTAATAAGGCTAGAAAGGAGGAAGGTGCTAGTTGTAAAAGATGGAATGAGCTGTACTCAGGCTAAACTTGAAACTTGTTATAAATGTATCAAGCATCCAACCCAGGTAACTGAGTGTCAAGTGAAACTCACTGCTAGACACCAGGCTCCTTTAAGATATCAGATTTCCAGCCCCTTTCCTGCTGAGGAAGTAGCTTCCTATTGGTGAGTCGTAGGTTGACAGGAAGTGGATGTTGAACTTCCTGCCCCCTCAGCAGTGGAGTTTATTCCTGCTGAAACTGCTCAGAACCCTTCCTGTTGTCTGTCCCTCCTTGGCCTTAGATAGTAGGCAAATAACCACAGAGTTCTCAGGTTAAAGGCAAAGAGGTTTATTGATAACAATTGCTAGAATATTGCCAGTAAGAGAGAGAGCTCAGTGCCTCATGAGGCAGCCCATTACATTTAGGGATAGTTCTGATTATTAGAAGTTCTTTTTGTTTTACCAGATTCAGTTTCATTGTACCTTTCACTTGATGGAATTTTGCCTTCTGGAGCTAGATGCACCCCAGAATTCCAGCCTTTTGATTTAGGGGAATCATTTATTTTATCTGATGTATTAACTGCTTTGGCTTTTTCTGGACATTTGATAATCTTGTGTTCTGTCTTTGAGTGATTGATAACAAATTCGGAACAAGACTCAAGACCATACTCTTTGATATAAAATGGGTATGTTAGCTTCTTGCATATATGACCAATTAGTCCATTTGAGATTCCTCTGATTTTCCAGCTTATTTCTCCATTTTATATTGAAGAGTGAGAAAAGACTTCATAAAATACTTTAAATGTAGGTATACAATGTCTCCACAATCTCCTTCTATTACATATTCCCTAAGATTTTTGTATTAGCAAGAGTCTTAGTCTTTTCTCAAAACTTTATTTCCTGGCAGTCTCATTGACTCCCACAACACAATTGTACTGTTGTGGTTGAATCCCAAATTTATATCCATTTCATCCTTTCCTTTGAGTTCTAGATCACTCATAGCTACTACCTAGATATCTCTACCAGAACCCACCAGTGCCTCAAAATCAAACATTGAAATTATCTTCCCTGCTAAACCAGCTCCTCTACTGAAATCATATAATGTATTTCACCCTGTTTATCTTACCATATCCCCTTCTGCTGTACCAGCCAGGCCACCAGACCGTCCAGAAACCACTCCCTTAGAGCTTGACCCATTCACCCGTGGAACCTCTACCGTGGGCCCAGCTCTATTCTGATTGATGTGCATGAACATAAATTCACGTGGATCTATCATGTGATCTCTCAGCCATGATTTATATTCCACCTTGCCATATGCCCAACTCTTTCTTTTCCCTACTTTTTCTGTATTATAAGCAAATCTATACTGCACTGCTAATGGAAAGGGTAAGGTATGTTAATTAACACTGCTTCTTCACTGTTCATCCTAGTGACCTCCATCTCTGATGTAGTCTCCCTAATTAGAATGTAGAGGTTTTGAGATTATCTTGCTTACGTATATCTTCAGCTCTTAGCACTGTGCTTGTCCCATTGTAAGCACTTAATACTCTTTCATTCATTAGTTCATTCTTTGTTCTTGTGAGTGGTTGCTGTCATTCTCCTGGTTCTAAACCTTGTATCATATCATCTTTGATGTCTTTTCTTCATTTGTCCTCCTACCTGCAAAAAGTCCTATGGATTTCACCTGTTAAATGGTTGCTTCTTTCTAGTCATACTTTTGTAGTTTACTGCCTGATTACCTATAAGCTGTTAGGGCAGCTAGGTGGCACATTGCATAGAGGGCTATGTCTAAAGTCAGGAAGACTCATCTCTGTGAGTTCAGATTCAGTGTCAGACATTAGCTGTGTGACCCCTGGGCAAGTAAGTCACTTAACTCTGCCTTAGTTGCCTCATCTGTAAAATGAACTGGATAAGGAAATAGCAACATAATATCCCAGTTGTAATCCAGCTCTCTTATCATTTTCTTTTTTTATCCCCTCTTATCTTTTTTCTACTTTATTTATTTATTTTGAATATTTTCCCATAGTTACATATTTCATGTTCTTTCCCTCTCCTCTCTTATTATTTTCAGTTTCATTATGTCTGTATATCTTGTCTTGCTAATATATGTCTGTGCTGATGGTCTTGACTCAGTGAACTACCCACCTAACTATACTTTCTAATCTGGGCCACTGGCATTCTTTGTAGTTTAGTTTATCCTGTGTTGATTATTAGGTGTGAGTGACTCTTGTTTGGTTTGGGGAATCTCACTCAGAATGCACTTAAATAAAAGTACTGGGTGAACTTCAGCATTTGTTGGGAATCCTCTGTGGACTAAGTACTTAGTCTATGAAACAAAGAAATTATAAAATAGGAAATACAGAAAAGGTCCAAAAAAAAGTACTATATGAAATCCGATGGGGATAAAAAAGGAGGGTAATTGTCAACTTGTATGATTAGAAAGGATATGGAAGGAGAGCATTTGTATTTAAATATGAGTTGGAATGAATAGTGTGGTCAGTTATTATCAGATTGGGAATGAAGAAAAGGTTCATGGGAGACATGGAATCATAAAAGTTACTTGACTTTTGGTCCAATTTTGATGTGGAGGCTAGTGAAAGGGGGAAAGCAGAGATATATACTCTGGTGGAAAAGAGTATAGAGTCAGAGAACAAAGAGATTTCTCTTTTTTTGAACCCTATCAAATAAATGCTTTTGTTTAATTATTACTACCCAATAGTCACTAAAGCACAAGTAGTGTATATTTATATTTCAGTGAAAACTAGAAAATATGTTCCCTTATTTTCTTAGATGAAGTAATTTTGGGGCATTTGTTGATAGCCTGAAATAATTCTTTTTCAGTCATACTGCAACATATTCTCCACTACATAATTCTATAGAAAGGACAAATATTCTTTTTAGCATTTGGACATAGAACAAGTCACTCTAGTGGAAAAACCAGTGAAAATAGGAAGAAGAGATAAAGAAATATAACTACCTTAATAGTTAGAAGTGGAGATTTCTAGAACAGAATATTATGTTTTTTCACAGATGGTCTTTGGATTTATGTTTTGTTTTGTTTTTCTTTATTACTAAAGAGGCAGCTTTTCTGCTCTCCTGGTGGCTGGAAAGACTCAACTCCAGTTCTGAATCTTAAGGACTGTTTGACTCTGGACAAGTCACTTAACCTCTCTGTGCCTGAAGTACTCTCTAAAGCTCTATGTTGCTGAGATGATGATGGCCTGCATTGGTAGATGGACTTTTCTCTTTCAGGAATTCTCTATACCAGTGATGGGGAACCTATGGCATGGGTGCCAAAGATGGCACGCAGAGCACTCTCTGTGGGTACTCGGCCACTCCCTCACCCTCTGTCCAGCAACCCAATGGGAGCTCACAGTTGGTAAGGTGGGTGGCTCACAGGCAGCAGAGCTGGAGGGGAGCAGGGCACTTGAACCACCCCTCTCCCCTTTTCTATACTTGCTAAGGACATTCCTCACTTCATCCACCCTCTCTCTGCCCAACAGCCCAATGAGAGTGCTTCCTCTCTCCCCTGCGTGAGGTAAGGGGCACACCCTACACTCCATGGAAGAAGAGGCATGGCATGCTATCTCTGGGAAGGGGTGGCACAGCACTCAGTTTGGGAGGTAGGATGGGGGCCAAATTCCAAAGCAATTTGAGTGAGGGTTTGAATGAAAGGAAGAAATTCTAGACTTGGAGCCTGATAACCTGGGTTGAGTCTGAGCTATTGTACTTTAAGTCAAAGCTCTTTTGAGCTTTTTTTTCTACATGGTGTAAGCTGAGGAGATATACTGTCTCTAAGATTCTGATTCACTTTTTCACTTGCTCTAGTTAATTATATCTTCACACCTAATGAATTTTATAATTTAAAATGGTCATTTCTACTTTTAAATGTCAGTAAATGGGAGAGTCGAATTCTGTTATTAGGCATGTGTACACTTGTCTCCCGATAACTACTAGTACATGACTATCTAGAAAATCACATCCTTGGGACATGTAGGAGTTACCAGGTTGATTAATGCTCAATTATGAACTAATATCATAGATGAATAAATAATATTGGTAGTTGGATAGCATAAAAATTAATTTTTAGACAAGAAATGGCTTATGAAGCATTCTAGCTTTTATCCTTTTTTCTTTCCCTGAATTATACTCTTTCCCCCTTTCAATATATTCATTTTGTTCTGTTCTTCCTTGCCCTTTTCCTAGAGCAGTTTATTGAATAGGATACCTCCCTTGCTTCTGGCATTTTATTTATTAAACGCTTAGGAAAGCACTTATGCTTATTTTTTATCATTCCCTAACAGTTCAACAAACATTTATTAAATGCTTGCTAATGTTAGACTCTGGGGAAACAAAAAAAAAACCCCAAAGAGTCCTTTACCTCAAGGAGTTTACATTCTGCTAACAGGATAAAATTTGGAAGGAGATAAGTAAATACAATGTAATTTTGAGTGGAAGAAAATACTAAGTAGAGAGATGGAAGTTTCCTGTAGGAGGTCCTCACACCTGAGCTGAGAAAAGATGAGGACTCCAAGAATTTAGGAGGAATTCCAGGCATAGGAGGCTTAATATAGCACCCAGCATTACTGACTATTGTAGCACTTGGTATAATTAAGAATTTAATGAATATTTTATAATAATAATTAAGCTATAGAAATTGTGAAACTATTTGCATAGTTTGATCTGGCCAAATTGCTTCTGTTTTCCAGCAGCTCCTCTTTCCTTGAGGATAAAATGGAAAGTTATCTGTCTTCCAAAGCCAGGAACCAACTGGCACTAGGCTCCCTTTCCAGGACTATTTTACATTATTTGTGTGTCCTACAACTCTAACCATACTAGACTGGCCTGTTTCGGAAACAACTAGACATGTCACAGAGCCAATTTGGAAACTCATATCCTTTTACTGGTTAACATCTTGGTTTCTATACTGCTACCTTCCAGCAGTGAGAACTAATCATTCTAGGAGTTAACGTTTTCTAATTGGGTATCATTGCCACAAATAGTCTATCAGAAAGAACCTGGATGCCGCTTTAATCCGTAATGTTTTGCCTACATAGGACTGTAAATTTAGAGGTAGAAAGGACCCTAGAGCTCTTGAATTTTACAGATAAGCAGCTGTGTATCAAAGGAATGAGACATTTTAAGAACCTATGATCAGTAGATGAAGAAAAACCATGAAGATGAGTGAGATCTGACCATTTCAATTATAAGATGACTATGATTTTTAAAAATTTTGCTCCCCACCCCCACACCTTTGTAAAGGGCAGGATAAGATATATATATAAAATAAGAGCATATGATGGAGAAGAAAGGAGAATACACTATGACATTGATAACTGTGAAGGAGAATGAAATTAATTAATTAATAAAATGGTAGAGGAGCAGAATCCAGCTCTATACAAGAAGCATTTAAAACATGAAGGACTGGAGCAGAATTGATTATATGTCAAGTAAAGCTAAAAAAAGCAGAGATGGCAATTTTGCTTTCAGATAAGATAACCATAAAAATAGACATGGTTAAAAGATAATGAATGGGAAAAATGCATTGTTCTTAAAAGACACCAAAGATAATAAAATGTCATGGCTTAATAAACATGCATCCAATGATTTATCATCCAAATACTTTAAGAAAAACTCTTCAAATTACAGAAATAAACAACAAAACTATAATAATTAGAGATTTCAGTGTGCCCTTTTCAGATTCTACCAAATCTAATAAGAAGACAAAAAAGAGTTATGGACCTGAATAAAATTTTAGAAAAGTTAAGTCTGTTATATCTCTGGCAGTTATTGAATGGGAAACTAAAGGAGTATATACATTTCTCAGCTGTGCAGGATTTCTTTTTGAAAATTTTATGTGCTAGGGCATTAAAAAAACTCATACAAGTAAAAAGTGGGAATATTAACACATCCTTCGCTGATCATATTGTAGTAAAAAACTATAATAAAGGGCAAAAATCCAACAGGATATAAAATGAACCTAGAAAACCCATCAGTCTTTTTTGTATATTGCTAATAAAACCCAACAAGAATAAGAAAAATTCTATTTAAAACACCTATTAAATATATTCCAAGATACATAGGAATTACATGAATATAGCTAAAATAGGCCTTACAGAAATAAAGACAAATGATTGGAGAGAATTTAATTGTTCTAGTTGAGCCATTCTTTTATAAAAATAACTATTACTTAAATTCATTTAGGGATTTAATATCATACCAATCAACTTACTTTCTATGACTACAAAACAAAATTTATCAGGAGGGAAAAAGGGTCAAGATTCTTAAGAGAAAAATGGTGGGGAAGTGGGGGAAAAAAAGGCCTAGCAGTACCACTCCAAAGCAATACCATCAAAGCTGTTTTGCACTGGTTTAAAAAACAAGAAATGACCATTGAAATAGATTAGGTATAAAAGATCCAAGAGCATTTGAACATTGTGTCTGATAAATCCCAAGATCTTATCCACTATGGGTTGAGGACTCCCTATTTGATGAACTGCAGGAAAAATTATGTGGATAGAGCACTGGACCTAAAGTCAGGAATACCTGACTAAATCCTGTGCCTGGAATGCTGCCCATCCTCCACTCCCAGTTCCTTTTAATTGCATTGCCTTTGCTCTTGTTAAATATTTTTCATTTTTGCTCTTACATGGCTTATTTGTATATATTTTTTAGCACATTGTTTCTCTCCTCTCCTTAGATTGTAGACACTCTTAGGGCCCAGACTATCTTTTTGTCTCTTTTGGTATCCCAGATGCCTTGCTCATAATGGGCACAATAAATACTGATTGATTGATAGATTCGATGGAGTCATCCCTCCTCTACTCAACAAATCTCAATGGTTCCCAGTTGCTTCCAGGAGTAAATATAAAGTTCTCTGACGAGACATTTAAATATCTTCCTGCGACTCTTTCCTGCCTTTCCAGTCTTCTGTTTCTTTTCATGAAGAACACTGTAATCCAGCTACAATGGCCTGCTTGCTGAACCTTTCACACAACACTGCATATGCTGACCTCTATCTTTGTCCTATCTTTACCTGTGCCAGAAATGTTCTCGCACTTCACCTCTTCCCTTCCATGACTTCCTTCTATACCCAAGTCAAATCTTAACTTCCACAGAAGACCTTCCTCCATCCCTCTGCTTCTAACTCCTTTCTTCTGAGATTGCCTTCCATTTGTACTGTATATATCATGTATGCTACTAGTTATTTGCATATTTTCTCCCCCCCCCATTAGAAGGTGAACTTGAGGGCAGGGAATATGTCTTTTTCCTTTCTTTTACCCTGCCCTGTGCCTGGCACATGGTGGCCACTAACCAAATGCTTGTCAATTGACTGATATAATCTTTTATGCTTATACTTTTTAAAAAATTAACTTTTAATTTAATTTAATTTAATTTTAAGTTATTTTTATTCTGAATATCAAATATCAAAAGAGATAATATATGTAAAAAGCACTTAGCACAGAGCTTGGCATATAGTAGGTGCTACAGAAATACTTATTTCCTTCCTTTCCCCTTATGACATTTCTGTACCAGAGAAAACAAATATGACAAATTCAGAGAAGCATGGGAAAATTCATGAACTGATAGAGAATGAAATAAGAAGAAACAGTAGCACAATATATACAATGACAACAGTGTTAATGGAAAGAACAGAAAAAATGCTGTGCTGTGTAATTATAATGACTTTCTGAAAATGAATTGAAAATATGTACCTCCCTCTCTTTTTTTGAAGAAGTGGAAGGACTGTCAATATGGATATAATTACTTGTACTCTTAGACATAACTGATGTTATGTTATGTTTTGCTGAATAATTTTTTTCTTTTTGTTATATTTCTGGGTAGGAGAGGGAAGAACTAATTATATTCAGAGATGAACATGGTATAAAAAAGTATCAAAAATAATAAGAAAAAAGAGTGAGGTGAAACTGGCTGGTGAGACTCTTTAGAGAACTTTGAGAGATCTGTAGCCCTGACATTTGCATTCACTTGAAGCATTTCATAAGGAGTTTCAGTGGTAGATGAGAAAGGAGGTGCTTTCATTTTGCAGTATTAGTAATTAAATGTTCTTTTAATGCTATAGTCACTTCTGTTCTTTTTCTCTTTTGTCCTCTTTGGGATCCTTTTCTGGTGGAACTGCTATAGAAGAGTTAGTGACACAACCACCACTATCATCCAATGTGAGGCCACAGCAACAAATGAATGAGTTTTTATGACTGCTCAGGACCCACCTTGCATCCGTTTTTAATGATATAGGAAAGCAATTTAAGTTTCTGTTTGAAGGGATGGATAAATACCAGGAGCTTGTACAATGTCCTTAACTGAAAATTGAGGAGGTTGGGAACAATAGAAGATTGCTGCTTCCTTTGTTTTTCCTGGGGAAGTTGGCCAAGACTACAGGAGAAATGAAAAGACAAAGTAGCTAAGCTGGCTTGTCCATTTTTCCTGACCAGTTAGTAATTAGTGGTAGTCTGAAGTTGCCTGCTTTGGGAGAAAGTGGGTATCCCTTCATTGGAGACCTTTCAGCAGAATTTGGATGAAGCTTGTCAGTATATTGTAATGAGAATCCTTTTTCCAGGATCTGTTGAACTAGATGGCCATTGAAGTTTCTAATTGTTAAATTCTGTGATTAAACATGGATTTATTGCTGATAACTTTGTTCTTTCCTCCATGACACAGTAAATTGAATGCTTTATGATATATGCATTTGGTGTAATTTTTATTCTCTTAAGTAGCCTCACTAAAGGAGCAATTGCTTATACTCCCACCATAACTCAGTCCTGCTGATTCTTACTGGCTGAATGTTACATAAATACCATGCAGAGGCACAAGGGGCTTCATCTTGATGTAGTCAGTGGATTTTCATTGGAAAAAGGAAGCATCTGGAGTCCCTCACCAGGGAACCCCTCTTCCATTTGTACTTTGCCCCGGGTTTCCCCCATGACAATTGCAAACACCTTTGGCAAACATGTCTCCCTGTTTTATGGCTTGTTTGATATTAATAATCGAGGGATCGGTGAACAAAGTTATCTCTGTGGTTACCTATCAAGTCATCTTTTTTTTTTTTTAAACCCTTAACTTCTGTGCATTAGTTCCTTGGTGGAAGAGTGGTAAGGGTAGGCAATGGGGATCAAGTGACTTGCCCAGAGTCACATAGCTGGGAAGTGTCTGAGGCCAGATTTGAACCTAGGACCTCCCGTCTCTAGGCCTGGCTCTCAATCCACTGAGCTACCCAGCTGCCCCTCAAGTCATCTTTTAATACTGGAAGAACTTTGGTGGAGAACTTTTAAGACTTTATTCTATAAAATAAAAACAAAATGTAATACTTCGTAAACACAGTAAGATTTTATATTTTTTATACCTTTCAGTCAGTTATTTGGAACAAAACAAATATGGTCTCATAATTTTTCTAGAAACTGAACCTGGGATTTCCATATGAACTAGGGAACTTCCAATGATGAAAATTCCTAATTTTACAAGTCAGATAGGTTTGTCAAAGTCACAAAGCTAATGCTAGACTTTAACCAACCAACTCTTAACCCTGACTGAGATGGTCCTTGTATCTGCTGTACAACCTGAGTTCTTCAGTTTTGCCTTACACTTGGCAAACATTAAAACAATCCATTGGCAATATTATTTGGAAAAAGTCATTCCTTTTTCATATTTCAGAGATTGCTTGATGTAAATTCTCATAAAAGTTTTAAAAATATTAAAATATCACTGACATTCCCAGATATGTAACATTCACATGTAACAAAAGGCAAGTAAATACTTTGGAGAAATATTGAGGACAAGCTTTTAAGCTTAAATTGCATTATTAACATTTTCTGCCTCACTTTCTAATTCTAGACAATCAACAAGCAAGAAATCAAGTCCTGATTAGTGATTTGCAGATTTCTGAGGTGTAAATGCTTGAACTGAATCTTTAACAAGCCATTCTCCAGGACACCCAAGGCATATGTGCAGTGAGATTGCTAGGTCAGTGTGGGAACAGTTCAGTCACTTGTCCTGATCACTTAAATTTTTTTTTTCCCCCAAGAACTACTGGACCAATTTACAAGTCCTCCAGTAGTGTAAAATTATTGCCATTTGGCCTTGATTTTGATTATCACAAGTCAGTAGTGTAACTGCAGAGAGTTGATTCAGGAATGACTACATTAGTAATCAGTTAATTCATCTCTGTTAAGATATGGTCAGTTTCATTTCTTATGCTGTTATTCAATGTTCACCGTCTCCAGTGCCTCCTGAATTTTTGCTTAAAAGAAGCATTTTATGTAAGTGCATAGGCTATTGGCTTTTAGCTTTCTTTGGTTCTTGATTCTGGGCCATACATTTTAATGTTTTATTAATCACTGCCACTTCTTGATAACACTGCTACACATACTTTTGTAACAGAGAGGTATGGTCAAGCACATTGGCTGTATTCTGAGAATGTGATATGCCTTACTTTGTAGCTTTTGTCTGCTACCTCTATTTTGGAGAAAGTATGTTTCATCATTAGTCTTCTGAAGTTAAGATTTGTTCCTGTAATTCTTCACATTTGTGGTTTCTCACTGTCTAATACTGTATTCATTTAACATAATTTGTTCAGTCATTTCTGCAATCAGTGGGCACTCACTGTATACAGTTTTTCCCACAACAAAAAGTACAGCCTGAATATTTTGTTATATGTGGGAGCTTTCCTTCTTTCTGTAACCTTCTGGTTACCTAGAGGTACCTTTTTTTATTCCAGGCACTATATTAGGTGCCCCATGAATATAAAGACAAAGCAGAATAGTCTCTGTTCTTAAGAACATCACAATCTACTATAGATAAACAATTTCCCAGAATAATATTTAATAGTATTGAAACAATACCCAGATGAGTAAATAAAAGTAATTTTGACATGGGTAGGGCTGACTGGGAAAGGAAACTGCCAGCTGGGAGTAGAATCAAGGAAAGCCTTTTGAAAGAAGTGATTGTAAATGATTGTAAATCTGAACTATGAAGGGAGCTAGAATCCCAAGATTATTAGACCAGCTTGGCTGGATCATAGATTGTATGAAGAAGAGTAACATGAAGTCAAATTAGAAAGGATAAAGCCAGATTGTGAAGTGTTTTGAAGCCATAATGATTTCTATCTTAAAGCAGGGATTCTAACCCTTTTTTTGTGTGCCATGGATCCCCGTGGAAGTCTGACAAAGCTTAGAACCATATTTTAAATGCTTAAAATGAAATTAATAGGAATATAAAGCGAACCAATTATATTAAAATACAATTATCAACATATTAAACAAGTTTATGGATCCCATGTTAAGAATTATTCTCTTTCCTGACATTTCTTTGCTTTGTACCCCAGCCATCTAGTAAAGGGCTATATAGTATATAGTAAATATATAGTAAGTGCTTATATATTACTTCTTGTGACTGATTGACCATTCAACAGGAATACAATACTGAGCAGTAGCTTTCCAACAGGAGAGTCAAGAGAAAGCAAGGGAAAAGGGTCAAGAAGATGATAGTTGAGAAAAGAATGTTAATTTGTCCAATAAAAGATCATCAATAACCTTAGTGTCTAAAAGGGAGAGGTCGAAGGCAAGGAAACTCATCAGGAAGCTTTTGCTTCCAGATTGCCTTCAACTAGTCAATGGAGAGGGACGCTGTATGAAAGTCTTGGGTGAGTTGTCTCTGTGGAACTGTGAGCTTCGTTAGGACAGGGACTGTGGTTTTTGTAGCCCCAGTTCTTAGATCAGTGCTTGGCACATAGTGTAATAGCTTTTAAAAAGGTGTTGATTGGTATGCAGTACTCCCCTACACAGATTCTGTAGTCCAAGCCAACAGGCCTACTTGCTGTCCTGGCAGAGAGGGTTCCTTCTTCTCTGGACCTTTTCCCTCTTAGTGGTTTAGGTTTCCTGCTCATATTGCCACTATAAAACACAGTAGTTTCTTCTCTATAAAATTACCTTGTATATATCTTGTATATGCTTCTAAGACATTTTTTTCTTCCATCCCATCCCTCTTGAAGGCATTCAAGAATGTGCCCCGTGTGTCAGTTTCTTCATGGGGGCCAGTGTTGAATTTTGGTGTTTTTCTTTATTTGATGGTTATGAGTTGTCACCTTATAGTTGTTTCAGTTTGCAGTTTTTTATTATAAAGTTTGAAAATATTTTTATATTTATTTGCAATTAAATACCACTTTTGTGAATTGTTTCATTTCCTTTTCATTTGTAAACTGGTGAAATTGGATATTCTTATATACTGTAAATTCTGGATGCCCCCTAATTTTTTATTTTATTTTTACTTGCTTACCTTGTTTTTTGGCAGTTAATTTTTGTATGTATTATATAGTAAAATCCCTAACACTTGTTTGCAGTAATTTCACTTTCTTCAGTAGATAAAAATTTAAGAACATCGATGTAGAATGGGAAGGGGATATGGTAGTCATGTAGTCCAAATTATCTTCATTTTCCAGGTGAAGAAAAAAACCTGCAGTGCAGTAACTTGCCCAAGGTCTCACAGGTAGCCAGTAAGTGGCAATCAGTACTTTTAACACCAAATTTGCATCATATCAAACCATGTAGTCTTTATATTTTAATTAAATTGAATAATGAATCCATGAATAAAGAAATATTTATTAGGTATTTATTATGTGCCAGACCACACTGAGTAATAGGGATATTTATGTCCTTTGAAGTATAAGAAGCTGCTTGTGCTGTGGACATAAAAGGGAAGTGTACTTGCCTGAGATTCGTTTGTTAGACCAAACAATCTAACAACTTTCTCTTAGACTAGGCAGAAAAACAGGGCTGTGGTAGAAATAAATGATATTGTAAGGCCTTCTACATCCATAAGGTTGAATCATTGAAAGCTTTCCGTGACAGGGCCTGGACTGTTGTATGCTCCTGTTGTCTAGGGTTTTTTTTATGAAATTTTTCTTAAATGGAAGATTTGCATTGCATGATAATAAAAAAATTTTTTTTAAACCCTTACCTTCTGTATTGGCTCCAAGACAGAAGAGTGTTAAGGGCTAGGCAGTAGGTGTTAAGTGACTTGCCCAGGGTCACATAGCTAGGAAGTGTCAGAGGCCAGATTTGAAACTAGGACCTCCTGTCGCTAGTCCTGACTCTCAATCCATTGAACCACCCAGCTGTCCCCTGCATAGTAATAATTGATGTATAGCCTTTAGAGTTTGCAAAGGCCTTTAAGTAAATTATTGTCTCCCTTTTATAGCTAATGGAAGCTGTAGTATGAATAGTTTAAATGACTTTTTTATAGTAACACAGAGGTAAAATATAAACCTAAATCTAGATTCAGAAGTTCTGAAAATTCCTTTCAGCTCTAAATCTGTGATTCTCTAGTGAAAAAATTTAGGGTTTAATCCACACTTTGGCATTTAACTTTTGTGATTGGCAAATGAAAGGCAGTTCCTTTCATTTCTCTTAGAATCACTTTACATATTTGTAAGAAGAATAGACTGGATGATTGAAATTCCTTCCATCTCTAAAATCTTGTGATTTTAATTGAAGTAGATTTAATTGGCTGTTTGTGTATGGTGCCATCTGCCGGTAAAATAAGTTAACTATCTTTGGAAAAGGAGCTATTTAAGGTAGATGATGATTTTCCTTTTTATGCATTTTCAAATGTTTGTGCTAATCTTCTCAAGTTTCGTTTGTGTGCTTAGTATTTCCCTCTTCACTCTAGAATATCCTCTCTATCCTTTTCCATATTATTAAGTAATTTTCTTTTCTGAGAAATCCAGATATATTCAGACATCCTTATTTTGAGAAATAACCTAGCCTAACATGACTTGAGTTTCTTTTAAAATTAAGGACTGTGGGGGCATGTAGGTAACTTAGTGAACTGAGATCCAGGCCCAGAGATTGAAATTCTGATTCATATCTGGCCTCAGACTCTTCCTAGCTGTATAACTCTAGACAAGTCATTAACCCTCATTGCCTAGCCCTTAACACTCTTCTGTCTTGGAACATTTACACAGTGTTAATTCTAAGAAGGTAAGAATTTTAAAAAAAACTACGGGCTGTTTGATTGATAGAATAATGACTTCTACTAGAAAATTTGGAATGACTATATATTTTAGGGAAGAAATCAAATTTGCGTGTAGCACAGGTTAAAATTTTCTGACCTCACCCAAATAATGTTTTGATTTAAAAAAAAAATTCATGTGAAGTAGATCAATCCTATCTTATTTCTTTTATTATATTCTATATTCTTTCCCCTTTTCCCTTATGTTTTCCCTAACCTCTTTTGCCATTGAAAGCTGTATCTGAGAGATGTTTAGATTTCTTCGCCCAAGAACCTGTTAAGCTGCTGACAATAGTAAGGACTTCCTGACAACTTCAGGAAAATCCTTTTTTAATAGTTTTAGTTTATATGCTTCGGTATAGAAAATTATGAATTACAAAATTGGAAGGGTTCTTAGACATTATCTAATCTGGGCCCTTCATTTTAATAGCTTCAGAAATTCTAGCCCAAGTAGTAAGTTAAGGGATCTCACCAGAGTTATGCAAAATTTTAGCAGATCTGGGTCTAGAGCCAAAGCTTGGCGATGGAGTTATGAGCTACCAGTTTGACTTCACAGGTCTAAAAGGGAGTTTGTAATCATAAAGTTCATATGTTCATAACATATGTGTGTGTCTGTATTCTGTACTGCAGAATTTCAGGAATATGTGATTTTACTAATGTGTCTCCCTCTGGAGGTAATAGGTACAGATAGTTTAAGTGGTTTCCTTGTAGTGACATGGCTAAGAGAGAGGTAGAAGATGTACCAGTTTTCCAGATTAGAAATCTAGTTCAGAAAATCCCTTCTAACTTTAATTCTATGACCCTCTAACTTCTCTACTGAAAAGATCTGGTTTTAATTCCAAGCTCTGCCACTTAATCTTTGTGATTACAATGGAGACTGCAATTTATATTGAGATTGGCTTTATGAGTTGATGTGGTTTTTGAAAAAATCTAGTTCGTGCTGTTCAGCATTGTAGGGAAGAGCCTGTCTCTACTTAACTGAGTTTTTTCTTAGATGATTTGCTGGATAATGTGATGTTTAGAAAAACCTTTGAACTTAGCAGAGAACTTCCTATGGGACATTTTGAATTGTAGGCATTTGAAGTTTAACATGTCCAAAACAGAATTTATCTTGTACCCTAGCCTACTCTTTCAGATTTGCTTATATAACTTTGTAACCTTGGTGTCATACTCAACTTTTTATTCTCACTTTACATTGTCAAATTTTGTAATTTCCTTCTTCATAACATCTCTCACATATATCTTTTTTTTTTTTTCCCCATTTATACACCCACTACCCCTAGTTCAGGCTTTGGTGTTTTCTCAATAGACTTGCAGGAGTTTTTATTTTTTTCCCCCATATCCAAAGTAATTTTCCTAGAACATTTAGGTTTGACCATTTCATTCCTCTCTAGACAGTAAACTCCAGTAGCTTCCTGTTAATTCTGAAATAAACCAGAAACACTGGTCAGCAGTATGATATAACTGACCAAAAAACAAAGCAAAACAAAAAACAAAACAAAACAAAACAAAAAAATTCCCCAAATTAGTGATAGTCTTACTAGACTTTGCCTATAATATCTGAAATATTGTGTTGAGTTGGGAGCACTATATTGTAGTAAGGGCGTTATAAGACAAAAAGCAAGTAGATGCCATGATGGCTGCCTTGTGTTCTTGAGACTTGTGATCTTGTCTTATGAAAAATGCCTGAAAGACCTCCATGGAGGGTTAACTTGGAAGAAAAGACTTAGGGGCTTATGATATTTTACCTCAAATATTTTAAGAGCTGTCAGATAAAAGAAGAAATAAACTTTTTGGCTTAGACCCAGGGAGCAAAACAAAGGTAAATGGATAAAAATTTCAGAGGTAAATTTAGGTTTGCCATAAGAAAAAACTTCTTAAGGATTAGTTTAGAATAGAATGATTTAGTTTTCAAGAAAGAGCTAGATCACTAATTTTTGGGTATTTCTTAGAAGGGATTCTTCAGATAAAAGTTGGACTGGTTGGCCTTTGTCATCCTTTCTATTTTAAGGTTCTGAGTTATGACTACATATAGTGCCCTCTTTATACAAGTTATTCATAATGAAAAAATAGGATATGGATAGAGGAAAAGACATTGATTGACACAGATTATTTCATCTTGTCATTTAACCAACATAGATCAATTAATTGCTATAATAAAGATACCCAAAGGCCTAAAAAAGCACCCTGTTTAGCAAACACTTGGCATTTCTTGCTAAATGGAGAGAGAGGTGGCATCCAGGGACAATTCTACTTTAGGATAAAATTTGTAAAATCTATGGGAAAGGATAATGGAAGATTACATACAGTTATAAAACAGAATGAATCAGTGAAGAGTAAAGCCAGGCATGTCAGAGTGAAAGTGAGCTGAAAACACTAAAATGTCACCATTGATATTTGACTTTGAATCTTGTTTGGTATGCAGGAGGTAGGCTATTTCTTTATTCTTTATTCTTTTTTTTTTTTAACCCTTACCTTCTGTCTTAGAATTGATATTAAGTATCAGTTTCAAGGCAGGAGAGTAGTAAGGATTTGGCAATTGGGGTTAAGCTACTTTCCCAGGTACATACAGCTAAGAAATGCCTGAGGCCAGATTTGAACCTTAGGATCTCTAGCCTTTGGACCTGGCTCTCTATCAACTGAACCATCTATCTGTCCCTGGATTATTTCTGTCTTTTCTCCAGTGAACTCCAAATGCTAGTAGAACAAATAGCTACTATATGTTGGACATTTTTTTCAAAATATTTCAAGGTTTAAGATATTTTCAAAAACATCCTTAGTAATTAACTAATTCCTTTAAAAAAAAAACTAAACCCATATCTTCTGTCTTAGAATCAATACTGTATATTGGTTCAAAGAGAGAAGAGTGGTAAGGGCTCGGCAATGGGGGTTAAATGACTTGCTAGGAAGTGTCTGAATCAGATTTGAACCCAGGACTTCCCATCTTTTTAGGCCTGGCTCTCAATCCACTGAGCTACTTTAGCTGCCCCTAATAACTAATGCCATTTTTTTTGTTTTTGTTTTGGTTTAATTTTTTTTTTTTTTTAAACCCTTAACTTCTGTGTATTGGCTCCTTGGTGGAAGAGCGGGAAGGGTGGGCAATAGGGGTCAAGTGAGTGGAAGAGCGGTAAGGGTGGGCAATAGGAGTCAAGTGACTTGCCCAGGGTCACACAGCTGGGAAGTGTCTGGGGCCGGATTCGAACCTAGGACCTCTCGTCTCTAGGCCTGGCTCTCAATCCACTGAGCTACCCAGCTGCCCCCTAATGCCATTTTAATAAATTACACTTTTCTGTTCTAAACTTTTGATAGTATGTGATTCTCTTTCTTAGGAAATCAAGCCTCAAAGCCATTATAACCATGGATATGGTGAACCTCTTGGACGCAAAAGCCACATTGATGATTATAGCACATGGGACATAGTCAAAGCTACACAGTAAGTGCTGGTTTTTTACTAAATCAATTTATTGGATTATAAATCCTTCTTGAGCTTGTAAATAGCTTAAAGTTCTTATCATTTAGCAAATTAATGAATATCTATTCTCTTTTATGTTGATTAAAAATGTAAGCATAGTTTCTTCATAAATAACAATCTTTTTACTTTTAAAAAAGAACCAGCAAAACTTTATTGAATAAATTATTTGGAGTTCCAAAGGAAAAGTTTGGTATTTCTCTATTTCCCTCTCTAACATTTAATGATATCCAGAAAAGCCTTTGTATGAAGCATTGAGTATTGTCACTTTTAAGATATGTGGAATTTTAGGTAAGGAAACTCTGTCAGTATCTCATAGTTTTAAATAAAAGAAAAACACATCAGTAAGACAGAAAATAACCATGGGAGGGTAGCCACAATCAAAGGCTTTGTGATCTTACCATATGAGGATTGATGTTTAGCTTGAAGAAAAATGTAGGGGCCACATGATAGTCATTTTTTTTGATAGTCTCATGTCCTGTATTAGTTGATGGGGGGAGGGGGGAGTACTATAAACATATAAGCATACTTAGATTTCAGCAAAGCTTTTGGCAGAAGTCTGTCTGCTATGCTTGTGAAGAAGATGGAGAGATATTGGCTGGTTGATATAGTTCGGTAGACCCAGGATGTCATGATTTAATAGTCATTATCTTGGAAGGAGGATGTTCAGTAGACTAACCCTTAGCTTTGTTCTGTTTAATATCATTATAAGTGAAGGTGTAGATGGCGTACTTGCTAAATTTGCAAATGACAATAAGCTTGGAAGATACAGCTAATGTGAATGACAGTTCTGATCTAATGTGAATCTAATTAATAACGTGACTTGGAAGCCAAAAAAGTTAATTGCTTCCCCATGCTACGTTCATAAAGGCATAGTATCCTGAATAAGAGAGAGAATAATTTTGCTATATTCTGTACTGGTTAAGCTGTTTTTAAATTTATTGTGTTTAGTTTGGGGAACTGTGTTTTAGGAAAACGTTGATGCTGAATCATTTCCAGAAGGTAACCAGGATGGTTAGAGTACTAGAAAAAATGCCATAGAAGGAATGGTGTGTTTTATAATGTTTTGTAATAGAGAACCATTGGTTTTTGAGTAGGGAAGTAATAGTTAGAATGGTGTATTAGGGAATTTGTTTTAGTAGCTATATGAAGGAGGAATTATATAACAAAAGAGACGGAAGACAAAGAGATGGTTTAGGAGGATATTAAAATATATTCATACAGACCTGAATTGGATTTGTGGCAGTATGCCTAGAAAGATAGATAAGAGATGGAAGAAAGTTCATAGAGGTAGAATTGAGAATATTTTGTCAATTGATTGTGGGAGGCCAAGTGAAAGAGGAAGTTTAAAAAAATGGTAGAGATTTTGAGTTTAGGTGTCTGGATGTCATTAACCATAAAAATAGGAAAGTTGACAAGAGAAATGTTTTGGGGAAAGAGGAGAGATGATTTCAGTTTTAGACATACTGAGTTGGAAAGGCTAGCAGGATATCCATAGTCTATCAGGCAGTTGTAAGTTGTGTAAATGGAATTAACTCTAGCTGATTCATAGTCAAAACTACTCATCCTAGGCATAGAATGATGTCATTCTCACCCTCCTTAGTGGGGAGGGGGGACGAGTTACCCACACGTGACAATAAGTAACAAATCAAGAACAAGGGACTGCCCTTTGGGCAGTCCAAAACAGTGTTGAGGCTGCCATTTGTCCACTTGAATTAGAGGTGGGCACACGGGAAGTGACGAAAGACACTGTCTCTTTAAGTATGTTGGTTACTTCCTGTGGAGGCAGTTCCTGCCTTGAACTTGGTGCTGAAGGAGCTCCTGAGACCACAGACAGCTTCTACTCTGTATTGTCACGTGGGTAAGTTAGGCTGACTTCCTTGGCCTACCTAGGCCGCTTCCAACCTCTGCCTTAAGTAGGCACTAGCCTATCTGGTTGCTAGGCCTTGTGGCTTGCAGCCTAATTTATTTAGCCTTTTAACCTTCTCTCTCATCCAGGCCTCTGCAGGCCTGGACTAGCCTCTCCCTTTCTCTTTATTCCCATACCTTTACCTTCCTAGTTGTAAATAAACTGCCTTAACCTGATGCTGACTTGGGTCTGATTTAATTACGGAATCAACCTGAATTGTTGATTCCTGGCGGCCACACTTTAAATATATATAAAATGCCTAAAATTTCCCTCTTACAGAGTAGAACTGGATGTGAGATGGTCAATTAAGACTGGTGATATAAATTTGAGAGCCAACTTGGTAATTGAATTAACTCATAAAGAAAAATTATATAGGAAAGAAAAGAGCATTTTTAGAGCCTTTGGTGGACATTCTTTTTTTTTTTTTTTTGGAACCCTTACCTTCAGTCTTGTAGTCAATACTGTGTATTGGCTCCAAGGCAGAAGAGTGGTAAGGGTAGGCAATGGGGGTCAAGTGACTTGCCCAGGGTCACACAGCTGGGAAGTGTCTGAGGCTGGATTTGAACCTAGGACCTCCCATCTCTAGGCCTGACTCTCAATCCACTGAGCTACCCAGCTGCCCGCTTTGGTGGACATTCTTAAAGAGCCAGTAGAAAAGCTAGAACAGAATCCTAGAAAGGGTGCTAAGGAGCAATCAGGTTGTTTGAAGAAGCTTTAGAGAGAGAAAATATCAAGAGGAAAGTGTAATCATAATTTCATATTCTACAGAAAAGTAAGAGATTAAGTAGGACTGAAAAAAAAAAGTCATATATTGTCATCTCCACTAGGCTTAAGTGGTGGTAAGAAGTGATAGGTAGTAGGAAACTTGGGGAAACATAAAATGGGAAGAAGTAGATAGGCTTTTTCTTAAGGAAGTGTGCCTACTTTTTTTTACTCTAAAACATAAGGTTAAGATTTTTAAGTGTGAGAGTCTTGATTTATCTTACTTAGTCTGTGAAAACATCCTATTCTTTTATATGCAGAATTCATTTGAATGATTTTGTCTCATTTTCTTTAAAATACAATACTTATTTTAATTAATATGGAATAACATCAATGTTTCTTGCTACCTGTTAAGTTTTAGAATATAATTTTGATAGAATAATAGTGTCAACTAATAACTTTTTAGCTGACTTAACTTATTAATATTTTTATGTAACAGTGCTATAATTTTGCCTACTTTTTATGGTGATAGGAAATCTTATGAATATATTTGCAGAGCTGCTGGTTAGTAAAACAGGAAAGTTTTACCATTCCAGCTTTTTATTTATGACTCTTTATGATTAGTAATGCTAAATGAGCAGTTAGGAGATAATGATTTTGTTGTAGCCTAGTTATTTTTACCCTTGAAAATGAATTATTACATAAGAAATATTTCAGGCTGTATTATGCATATGAATTTCTAATGACTAGTAGCAACTTCTTTATCTTTTTATAGGCCAGCATTTTATTTTTAGCTTTAAATTTCTTCTCAAATATTAATAACATCACTAGAATTTTCTTTTTCTTTAAGATATGGAATATATGAACGCTGCAGAGAGTTGGTGGAAGCAGGTTATGATGTGAGGCAACCAGATAAAGAAAATGTCACACTTCTCCATTGGGCTGCCATCAATAACAGGATAGACCTAGTAAAGTATGTTTTCAATATTTATGAATATTAGTTGCTTTTGTTTTTAGTATTTTTCATTTTCTCTAACCTCAATTTTGTTTCTTATTTTCTCTTGAGAAGAATGTAAATCAAGAACCATTTAAGTAATTGTTATTTCTTAAAATTTAATTAATTAAGGATATTTTTCCATGGTTATGATTCATGTTCTTTCCCTCTCTTCCCCCTCCCCCCTCCCAGAGCCATTGAGCAATTCCACCAGGTTTTACATGTATCATTGTTCAAAACCTATTTCCATATTATTACTATTTGTAATAGTGATCATTTAAAGCCAACATCCCCAATCTATCCCCATCGAATCACGTGACCAATTATGTTTTTCTTCTGTGGTTCTCCTCCCAAAGTTCTTTCTCTGGATGTGGCTAGTTTTCTTTCTCATAAGTCCCTCAGCCTTGCTTTGGGTCATTGCATTGCTGCTGGTAGAGAAGTTCATTACGTTTGATTGTGCCACAGTGTATCTGTCTCTGTGTATAATGTTCTCCTGGTTTTGCTCCTTATGCTCTGCATCGGTTCCTAGAGGGCATTCCAGTTCACATGGCATTCTTCCAGTTCATTATTCCTTTTAGCACAATAGTATTACATCACCAACAGATATCATAATTTGTTCAGCCATTCCCCAATCGAAGGGCACCCCCTTATTTTCCTTTTTTTTTTTTTGCCACCACAAAGAGCACAGCTATAAATATTTTTGTGTTAAGTATTTTTCTCTATTATCTCTTTGGTACAAACCCAGCAGTAGTATGGCTGGATCAAAAGGCAGATAGTCTTTTTTTTTTTTTTTTTTTTAAACCCTTAACTTCTGTGTATTGGCTCCTTGGTGGAAGAGTGGTAAGGGTGGGCAATGGGGGTCAAGTGATTTGCCCAGGGTCACACAGCTGGGAAGTGTCTGAGGCTGGATTTGAACCTAGGACTTCCCGTATCTAGGCCTGACTCTCAATCCACTGAGCTACTCAGCTGCCCCCCAGATAGTCTTTTAAAGCCCTTTGAGCGTAGTTCCAAATTACCTTCCAAAATGGTTGGATCAATTTATAACTCCACCAACAATGCATTAATTTCCCAATTTTGCAACATCCTCTCCAACATTTATTACTTTCCTTTGCTGTCATATTGGCTAATCTGTTAAGTGTGAGGTGATGCCTCAGAGTTGTTTTGATTTGCATTTCTCTTAATTATGAGAGATTTAGAACAACTTTTTCATGTGCTTATTGGTAGTTTTGATTTCTTTATCTGAAAATGCCTATTCATGCTCCTTGCTCCTTTATCAGTTGGGGAATGGCTTGATTTCTTTTTTTTTTGTACAATTGATTTAGCTCCTTATATATTTGAGAAATTAGACCTTTTGTCAGATGTTTTTGTTTTTAAAGATTTTGTTTTTAAAGATTTTTTTCCCCAAGTTGTAAGCAATTGATATTTTAACATTCTTATTTAAAATTCTTTTTCATTATGACTTTACTAATCAACAAACAAACATTTAAATATGTAAGAAACTAGAAAGGATTACCGAAGGACAATTTAAATTTTATTTCAGACTTTTTTCTTATTGTTTTTATATGGAAATACATTTGAATATAAAAAAACACATGCATTTATATAACCATTTTTACAGTCAAAAGGTAAGTCCATTATATACATATATAAAAATAGTGCTATTCTTTCATTAGACTGCTTACAAAGTTGTTTAATCATTACTATTATTATTAATTCTTGTGCTTTTTGATTATTTTCCCCTCTAGTAGGTTTAATCTATTTTTCTTTTTTATACTGGAGAAAAGAGGATCTCTATTATCCAGATTAGAGCTAATGCAGGTAGCATGCAAAGTGATTTTAATTACAAAATTTAAATTTCTGAGAGAGTCATCTGCTGCTTGCTTCTCTTGCTTCTCATGTAAGGAGATTTGTTCTAGAACAAAGAGGATTGAACTTTAAGGGGAACTGGGTGTGGAAGAGAATGAGAAAGAAAGTGAATGAGTGCCATTGACTCATTCTGAAGCCACATGGAAGTCTTATTTGGATTATTTGTCACTGAGTACATTCTCTGGCTCTTTCTGTCTTAATAATGAAGATAGTAGAGTTGATTGACTCCTAGTTGCTTATTGGTGCCTGCCAAAACTTGGCTAAGGGGAGAAAAACTGCTTCTTTTAAGATAGTATCTTAGGAGTTAGGCTTGGAAAAAAAAAATAGATTTCGTTTTGCAGAGAAGGAAGAGTCCAAGAGGGGAAGGGACTTGCCCAAGGTGAGCTAGGATTTGTTTTTGAGTCCTCCAACTCCAAATACAAGTCTTTTTTCAATTATTTTACACTGTCTTTGCCAGAGACTCTTGAACATAATTAAGATTTGGCTTGTAATTTTGTGCATTAAAACTTTATCATGGACCTGCTATGCAACTCTATGGATAGAGGGCCAAGCCTAGAGACAAGAAGTCCTAGGCTCAAATTTTGTCTCAGGCACTTCCTAGCTGTGTAATCCTGGGTAAATCACTTAAGCCCCACTGCCTAGCCCTTCTTCTGCCTTTGAACCACTGCTTAGTATTGACTCTAAGATAGAAAATTAGGGTTTTGAAAAAAAATAAAGACAAAACTTTATCATCCAGGAAATGTATATTTGGAAAAGTAGGCAAACTGGTCATGTGGCAAGAATGAGAGATAATAGAGGAACAGTTTGAGTACTATACTGGTATCCACAATGTTAAGAATGTAGGCCTCCACTGTTGTGATCTTGTGGTGAATTTTCTGAAGAATGAATGAATGAAAAAATACTAAGAACTGAAGTTTCTAAGAGAAAAAGCAAGGAGTTCCTGTTTTCAAGGAACTCTTGTCTAAATGGAAAAGACAACATATAAAGTTCAGCTACAGGACAGGTGGAATGTCTAGAAGTCCCATGTGCTTATAGGACCTTAAGATATATTAGTAGGCCTGATAATATTTCTGTTGGCATTGAAGGGCACAAAGTCCAAACACACTGGTGGTCATCTGTCTAACCAGAAGGATTAGAGTTGGTGACTCTTAGTTATCCTGAGTGGTATGAGTAACTGTGATATTCTTCCAGCCTAGCTGCCTTCTGAGGTCTTGGTGGGTAAGCAGAGGAAAGAGTGCCCTCATCTTCATTCCTCGTTGCATGATAAAGCAGATGGTTCTAGATAGGTGATCTTATATGTACCATTGGATGAATTACTCATATAGATGAAGTCACGAATCTGCTGAAATATATATGTAGAGAATAACAAAAATTCCATTTCTTGTTTTCAGTTATTTTATCTTTAATTAGATCAAATTTGAACTAGGTAATTTTGAAGTTTGAGATTAAAAAATCAAGATCACAAATATAAAATGAGTAATGTCTGGCTAGATAGAAGTTGGTCTGACAGAGATCTAAGAATTTCAGTGAATTTGATCTCAAAATAGATTGTGGAGCCAAAGATGGTAGATCCACCTGATCACTACCAAATTACTCTCCAAATAACTCTGATATAATTTCTCAAAATGATTTATGGAGCAGCATAACCCACAGAAAGATAGTGTGAAATAATTTTTCAATTCAAAACAATTTAGAGGTCTGGTGTGAAAAATGTAATGAACCTGAGTGGAAGGGGCATGCAAAATAGCACACCAAGGCAAGCCCCACTGCAGCACTAAGCCTTTGGAGCAGCTGAATCAGAAACAAAAGCTCCTTGAGCTCTCAGCCACAAACAGTGGCAGATGGGGCAGGGGTGGGGTGGGGAGGTTAGATAGTTCATGTTCAGATAGAATGTTCAGAAGGATGGGAGGTCCCTTCATTGGTTCTGGGTGCAAGACTTGTTTCATTGCCCATACATAGATCCAGGTTACAGTTTCAGGGAGAGGAGAAACACTAGCCCACAGCAACACTTGTAGTCACAAGGAGCAAGAGGACCCTTGGTCGCAGTTCCATGGTGGAAAAGGAGTTTCGGAGTTCATGAACTGGAAGTAGAAAACATATAGGTGATGGCAAAAACAAGCATATGTTATATATACACCTCTGCAGGCAAAGGTGGAGTAAAGTCATGAAAAATGAATAAATTAGTTATTAGAGAAAGTCTGAACTACCCAACTAGTGCTGATAAGGATGGTGAGGAAGGCTTTGTTAGCCAGAGGGAGCCAGCCCAGAGTGAATGCAAAAAGAGCAAATTTGTTACCTATGGCATGGGCATTCCTGAGGCATGCGGTTGGATCAAGATTAGGGAGTTGCAGGGGTCTGATTGAGAGGAATGGGAACAAGAGAGCAAGTAGTGGAAGATGAGGAATAAACTTTGTATAATAACATTTTGGAGTTTCAGGATCACTGCCATGGGAAGGTAATGACAGGTAATATGCTCATCATTGAGGAATGAGTTCAGACAGTTATCATTGTCTGGATACCTGGTGTGAAAGTGGCCCAAGCTAGAGGATAAGTCTTGAGTTAAGAAGAGGCTGACTTTCCTACCCTATAGAGCAATGATTCCCAAAGTGGGCGCTACCACCCCCTCGTGGGTGCTGCAGCAATCCAGGGGGACAGTGATGGCCACAGGTGCATTTATCTTTCCTATTAATTGCTATTAAAATTTAAAAAAATTGATTTCCAGGGGGCTAAGTAATGTTTTTTTCTGGAAAGGGGGCAGTAGGCCAAAAAAGTTTGGGAACCACTGCTTATAGAGGTTCCTGCCAGAGCCTGAAAAGTCATTGCCTCAGGTTGGAGTCATCCTAGGCCTCAAGCAGCCATGTATAAGTAGAAAGCTGGAGGAGGAGCAAGGCTATCTTAAGTTAGGGGGTAAAAAAATAGTGGGTGGTTGTGGGGGTGAAGAGGGAGCTCTGGGAAGGCACATGAAATGGCTGATCCAAGGGAAGACCTTAATTAATACTGTGTTGCTCTCGTCTTCCTATTTTTTGACTCATTTGTATTACTGAGTTCTTTCGTGAAACTTCTTCAAATGATCAAAATAATCTTATCCATGAATTTCTAGTACAGATTGTTGTGATAAGTTATTGATTTAAATTGTTAGATACCTAGCAAAAAATATTCCTTACATATCACAAAAGTGTTTGAAATAAAACTGTTCCTCTATTTTTATCTTCCATATAATTTAATGTGGTTATAATAGTAATAAAGTTGCTAAAATTTTTCTAATTTTCTTTTCCTTCCTAGATATTATATATCGAAAGGTGCTATCGTGGATCAACTAGGAGGAGACCTAAATTCAACTCCGCTCCACTGGGCCACAAGGTTTAAAATTTAGTTCTGGATTTTTGATTTGTTTATTTCTTGGATTGTTACTGAGGAATAAGTTTTCAGAATTGTTAAATCTCCAAATTATTAGGAAATTAAAATACCAATACCCACAAATTTACTATGAATAAATTTCTGTCTTTTATTGTTTGCTTTGGAAACCCATCTCTTTTTTTCCCCTTAAATTCCCCATGGGAAATAAGTACTTAGGAGAGTTTTAGAAATGTATACGTTCCTGAATGTGTTCTGATATTTAAATAAAAATAAAATCCTATTTTGTATTCAGTATTTTTAGTGAATATATTCACTGAAAATTCCACTTTTCTATTTCAGAAGGAGTTTGATATTCCTAAATGTTTATTTTTTTCCATTTTAGACAGGGTCATTTATCAATGGTTGTACAGCTTATGAAATATGGTGCAGATCCTTCATTAATTGATGGAGAAGGATGTAGCTGTATTCACCTGGCTGCCCAGTTTGGACATACTTCTATTGTTGCTTATCTGATAGCAAAAGGACAGGTAAAAATATTTACATTATATTTTTATGAAATATTTAAAAATAATTCAACTTTATATGCCTAACACCATGATGGAGATCTGCGGTGAGTACCAGTTGGGCTTGTTATTGAAGTTAATATAAGAATATTTAAAGACCATATTAGAACAAAGAATTAGTCTTTGAAAAAAAGTACTAAATATGTGTGTTTGTATGTACACATACATTCATGTGTTTGAAAGTTATTACATTCTCTCTCTCATAAGCCCTTTCCAATGCCTTATTGTTGAAGCATTTGCCAGAGGAACACACTCTAGTTGTTAATGATCTCTTCTCCTTAAATTATATTTACTTATCTACATACATCTTTTATTTAGCCAGTTGGATGGAACCTTCTTCAGGGCAGAGATGATATCATTTTTGCCTTTGTAACTCCAAATTCATAGTCGTGCCTTGTAAGTGCTTGGTAAATGATTGTTTAACTGAATTGATCAGGAAATGAGTTTAATTCTTATTATCAAAAGAAGTAATTTAATGGTACCACTAATTGATAAACATAATTGCTTCAGATTAAATATTAATTCTGATTTAATAATGTTATTATATTGCTACATATTATAATATTGCTATAGCATTATAATATTATAGTGCTATATTTTTCACAATTTTTAAAGACATTATTGCTAGTATCAAGCAAGGAAAGTTAGAAGATTACAAGTTAGGGGACATCTAGATGGCTTACTGAATTGAGAGCCAGACCTAGAAGGGGGAGGTCCTGGATTCAAATCAGACCTCATACACTTTCTTTTTTCTCTCTCTTTTTTAAAACATTTATTTATTTAAAAACCCTTACCTTCTCTCTTGGAGTCAATACTGTGTATTGGCTCCAAGGCAGAAGAGTGGTAAGGGTGGGCAATGGGGGTCAAGTGACTTGCCCAGGGTCACACAGCTGGGAAGTGTCTGAAGTTAGATTTGAACCTAGGATCTCCCACCTCTAGGCCTGACTTTCAATCCACTGAGCTACCCAGCTGCCCCCCTCATACACTTTCTAGTTGTGATCCTGGGCCAGTCACGTAACCCCCATTGCCTACCCCTTACCACTTTTCTGCCTTGGAACCAATAAACAGTATTGATTCCAATACAGAAGGTAATAGTTAAAAAAAGAGTTATAAGTTAAACAGATTGCTCAAGGAAGTAATAATTCAGGTGTTCTTGCTTTAACTTTGATACTTTGGCTACCTTTGTATTAGTAAACATGAATTTTGTTTACAAGGGTTTTTTAACACTAGTTTTTCCTATTGTATTCAGAGTGAGATGTGAGTCCTGGCTGACTGGTTAGGTCACAATATTCCTGTAACTAGGAGTGATGATGATGCTATTAAATATAACCCTTTGAGTACTAAAGAATAATGACTGAGCTTTGAGGCAGCATTTCTTAGGTAAAAGAGGCTTTCAAGAATAAGTTGATGACATTGTTTTGATTTGTTGAATTCATTTTGGCAACATTAAATGCCTACCAGGTTCTGAGCATCCAGTAGATACTGGGGTATAAAGCATTCTCAATTAATGTTCCCACATAGATTTCTAAAAAGTCATCCATTTATGCAAGTGCAAAATCTTAATTATTTCATGGAAAAACATCATAATTTCAAAAACAAATTCTGAATCTTGGAAAGAAAAGCCAGCAAGCTGTTTGCTAACACCAAGAGAACTGTTAAAGGCATATTTGCATTCAAAGGGTAGTGATTGTTAATATCTTCTTGTCATGCCTGTAGTGGGAAAGTGGGGAAATGAAAGAGCAGTAGTAGCTGACATTAAACTTCTTGTAGAAACCCTTGTCTTTCTCATCTCTCTTACTTATCCTATGCTTCCCTCTCCCCCCATTCTTCTGACTCAGCCTCTTTTTTTCTTCACTTTCTCTCCTCCTGCCTTTAAAACAAATACAGATATAGTTAATAAGCAAATGGAAATAGTTGCTGGATGAGGAGGCTGCTGCAGTCTGATATGAGCATTGTTCTGAGGAGTTAGACTTATGGGTTCTGGTGAAGGTTCTGTTTGTTAGTGGGTGTATGACTTGGGCAAGTCTTTTAACCTCTCAGCCTCAGTTTCCACATCCGTAGATGAAGATGATAACCCCTAACCTTTTTACTTCACAGGGTTCTCGTGAGATCCTCAGAGGTAAGAACTCTGAAGGCCCTTTGGACACTTGTATAGTGTTTCACAATGATCTGCAAAAGAAAGAACAAAAGTGTCTCATGGCAGTGGGGAAAAAATGACTTTTTTTTAAGTCCTTACCTTCTGTCTTAGTACTATTTTTAAGACAGAAGAGCAGCAAGGACTAGGCAATTGAGGTTAAGTGACTTGCCCAGGGTCACACATCTAGAAAGTGTCCAAGGTCAGATTTGAACCCAGGACCCTCTGACTCCAGACCTGACATTTTATCCACTATGCTACCTAGCTGCCTCTATAAATGACTTTCATAAAGTTATAGGTGACATTTTCCCAAATTTGCAGATGATATAAGCTAGAAGAGCTTGCCTCGTTTGGATGACTGAGTCAGGATCCAAAAAGGTCTTCATATACTTACTATATAGTTGTTTTTATCTTTCCCCATTAGTTTGTGAGCTCTTTGAGGTCAGAGACCATCTGCTTCTTTGTATCCCCAATACTTAGCATAGTGCCTACACATAGTAGATGCTTAGTAAATATTTCCTAATTAGTTGATGGATAGACATAAACATTAGACAGTATTTAGTAATATTAAATTTAATAGGGATAAATAAATTTGGATTCTTACATTTATTGGGAAGCTTAGCTAGATAAATGACTGAAAAAGAACTAAGGATTTTATTAGACTGATATCCTCTGTAGTCTGCTATGGTGAAACCATGTCTGAACTGTTTATGTTCCCAACATATTAGGAAAGAAGTAGATAAGCTAGAGAGCATCCAGGACAATAATTTAGGACTTTGAAGGGATGCCAGATGAGGTTCAGTTAAAGGAAGTAGAATTGTTTAGTCTGGAGAAGATTTATAGGGGACCTTATGACTGTATCCAGACTTAAAATAAGATTGTTTTTGTCCTGAAGGACAGATGTAGAAGCAAGGTCAAGTTGTAAAAAGCTGAAAATTTAGGCTTGATGAAAGGAAAAACTTGCCATCCAGAATTGGAGTGCCAACGCATTTAAATTGAGAAAAGAAACAAGTAAATGGGGAAAAAAAAATGTTTACAAGTTACTCTGATAAAGGTCTTATTTTTAAGATATACAGAGAACTGGTTCAAATTGGCTCTTAAAAGAGAGTCATTTCCAAATTGATAAATGGTCTCAAATTATGAATAGGCAGTTTTCAGAGGAAAAAGTACAAACTATTATTAGTCATTAAAAACAAAAAAAACAACATCAAATGACTATGAGATACTCATTAGATTGGCAAAAATGACAAAATTGGAAAATTATAAAATGCTAAAAGGATTATAGAAAAACAGGTATACTAATAAAATGTTGGTGGAGCTGTGAACTAGTCCTGCCCTTCTGGAAAGCAGGTTGGCAATTATGTCTTAAAAACTATTAAATTGTTAATATTTTTGGACCTAGGGATACTGCTAGTAGGCCTGTATCTTAAAGAGATCAAAGAAACAGAAAAAGAACCTATATAAATAAACATAAGAATTTATGGTAGCTCTTCTTATAACAAAGAATTACAAATCGAGGGCTTCTCCATCAATTGGGAAATGATGGAATAAGTTATGTTATATGAATGTTATGATAAACTATTTTGGTATAAGAAATAGTGAATGGTTTCAGGTCATGTTCATTGTGGGAAATTGCTTTTTCTGAATATACATGTTTGTAACAGGAAGTTAGTTTTTCTGGGGGTGAGTGGGGTGCGGGGAGAGAGAGAGAGAGAGAGAAATAATGCAGATCTTGGTTAAAATTTCTCTGTGTGTGTGTGTGTGTTCATGTCCCTTATAATATGAACTTTGGTTTTATCTTGTTTGGTACCAAAATTTTAAAACCCAAGGTAGTGAAAGTTAATTTTGCTTTTGTCTTTCACGTCTCTATAATTGACACAATTTCAAATTCTACATTTTCTTTTTGACAGTAACCTTTTAATATCTGAATTCTAATTGGTTCTCCTTTCCCAGCTGCCCAAAGAATTCTTTTTTGATACCTCATTTGTGTCTAATTCAAGCTTCTAGGCTTTATGTTGAAAGGAGAGTTGTATCTTTTATATGAAATTAACTGTCAGTTGTATTTTGTCATTTTAGTTTTTTAGGATGAAAGCCTTTTTTTTAGACATTAAATTTACACACAAATTATTGAATCTTACTACTATTTGAGCAGCTTATTCTAACTATTAATTTTTATATACCTTAGATAATAAAAAAGAGAAACTATATTGTGCTTTTATTATATTCAAAGAGTAGTAGATGTTTCTACTTAGCTTTTAAAAATGCCTGAGGACAAAAATCAATCATAAAACAAATGGTAATAAATAATTTCTGAATTGAATTACTTGAAAATAATCCTGGGTCTCAAATAGAAAATATCACTAATAAAGTTAAACATTTTTATAAATTAATTAACATCTTAAAAAAGAACTGAAAAAGCACATGTTGATAAAATAAGAAATTTAGTGAGGCAAAGTAGTTAATTCAGCTGTTTAACAAACAGCAATGGAACAACTTACACTTAGTTGCCTGGACTATATTACCTTCTGTTATATAGGTTTGAACATTGATATCATTCCCCAGGTAAATTTAGCATATTTTTAGTACTTGACTTCTTTTTCTCTTTATTAGGATGTAGATATGATGGATCAGAATGGAATGACCCCTTTAATGTGGGCAGCTTACAGGACACATAGGTATGTGCTCCTTGTAAAATATTTGTTCAAACCACTGTCAGGAGTTTTGTATAATGGATAATACTTGTAAAATTTAGTGAAGGGAAAGTAGACGCCAAGGGCCTTGAAGACAGGGGTTGCCTTCCTCATCTTTTCATGCTCTTCTAGTATCTAACAGTGCTTTGCGTGCGCGTGCGCGCGCGCACACACACACACACACACACACACACACAGTAGTTGCTCAGTAAAGGCTTATGGAATTTTTGATTATTTAAAAAGACACATTAATTACTTTCCCTCACTAAATTGTATACATACCTTATTATGCATGCATGTAAAATATGTGATGCCTTAATATTTAAAAAATTAGTAGTTTTCATATTACCCTGTGCATTGCTAATTATAATAGTTTAAAATCCATTTTATAGTTTTTAGAAAAAAGAAAGGATAAATTATCTTTTTGGAAAATTGATTTGTCTTTGCATGTAATTTGGGGATCTAATATTTTACTATTATTTATTGTTTGAGTTGTTAAAAATACTGGCCCTTAAATTGGAAATGGAAAGTTTTCATGAAACCACAAACTTTTCTGTCTTAAAGCTCTATTGATTTCAGTTGATATTGCTCATTTTTAGTACTTAAAGATAGTACAGTGTTCTGATATAGATTAGAAAATTAGTTGAATAGAGTAAGGTGAAATTGTGCCAAGATAGAAAATGTGGCCAAAAACCACTTACCTCACATTTATGTTTTGTTGTCTACATTTCAATTACAGTTTTGTTTTGTTTTTTCCCCAGTGTGGATCCAACTCGATTGCTTTTAACATTTAATGTTTCAGTTAATCTTGGTGACAAATATCACAAAAACACTGCGCTACATTGGGCGGTACTAGCAGGAAATACTACAGTCATTAGTCTTCTTCTGGATGCTGGAGCTAATGTTGATGCCCAGAATATCAAGGTAAAAATACTTTAAAAATGTTTGAGAATATTAAAAATACATATTAAAAGTGCTTCCAAGAGAGGTTGGTGTGTTATCAGCAACTTTGCAGCTTTTACTTTCATTATGTGAAGGAATGAAACCATCTTTTCCTTACTTTGGTTATATTTATTAATGTATTGAGCTCTTACTAAGAACATCAAAAAAATTTTTTGTTTTGATTAAGTAAAAGTTTCTTTGACATTTAATTTCTCTTTGTTGGTCAGATCCAATAAAGATAAAGAGTAGCAATTTAGAAGAGTTCATTTTGTGTAGAAAAGCAAAAAGATTGTGTTCTTATTCTTATACTTAGATTAACCATAGTTTGTCTTTATAGCTGCTAGTAGTCCCTAAATACAATGTATTTCTCCAGTTCCATTTGTGGATCATCTGTGTGAAGTTCTTTCAAATTCTTACACCATAACATCATTTATTAATAACGTATTTTCATAAATAACTTTGTTCCTAGTGAAAATGTTCACTATTTTGGTCTACTTCATAGATTATTTTCTGAATTATGTTTCTTAAATTTCGAAGTAATTTGTTAGAAAACAAAGATCCTCTAATTTGACTCACATAAAGAAAACTTATTAGAAATAGCCAATCAGAAAGTAGGTCATCATCTGCTGGATCAGGGTATCTTCTATGTTCCCATGCATTGTGCTTACTTCCTGTTCATTTACTTTAAGAAAAAGATGATAATTTTTGAATGGTAATTGATGTATAGAAACATATAAGACTAAAATCATGGTTGCTAAAAATGTACCAACTTTAATTCAGTTAACTGGCTGATATCTATCTAATTACAAGAAAACAATACATTAAAATAATGCTGTGTATTTAGTTGTCTTGTGACTTTATGGAATCCATTATTTCTCAGAGAATGTAGTAATGTAGAGAAATAAATGGGCAAAATACCTTCATTCTTTTTTTTTTTAAAATACCTTCATTCTTAAGAAAATTAGAATGAACTTATTTTGACCTTTCAGTAGTTTTCTTTATCTTCCTTTTGGAAGAAACTCAAAAAAGTGTAGATAGAAATTGAGGTAGGAGCCAGAAACTTTCATTATGTATTTATGTATGCTTGTCTAGGTTTATAGTCTATCCGACAGAATATCAAAAGTGAAGTTTTGGGTTCTAAGGAGTGTGGTAATTTGGGATTTTTGTGGGTTTTAGATATGTGGGTCACAGATTACCATTGAAATAAACCTTAATGTTGCTTTTGTCTACATTTTATAGCTTTGCTGTATAGCATATTTAAATTATGTTATATAAAACATTTAATAAATGTTTACTATGATTATAATATAGTGATTATTCCAAATTCTTCCTTACTTAATATTCCCTTGACTTCTACAAAATGTAGTAAAAGTAGTTTTTTTTTAATTTGGAAGTTTTAGATATAACTTTTTGATCATCACTTGTCATCTTAGTTGCTTTTGAATCCTCAATAAAGTCTAATTGAATGAACAATCTGATTATAGCTTTTTAATTAGCCTCTTTTAATTCCTGTAATGATAAAAACTAATAAAATTTTGAGACTGTGGCCAGACCCTGAAGAAAATTACCTGATGAAAGTTTCTTAGTAATCTTAAAATGTTATAGTCAATCCCCTTATTTGAATGTTGCCAAAACCCCCTTTTAATATTCACTCTGAGACCATTCAATGGAATCCTTCTCTTGTCATTCTTGTCTCTTGTCTCAACTCTGTGCTCTCTCCTCTTGGATTCTGTCTCTCATTCCCATCCCCTGTCTTTTGTATCCTATGTCTTTATTTCCTTGTACCTCTCTTCATCTAGCATCTAGCAGTCCAAAGGTCAGCCCAGCCCCATTACTCTCTACTCTGATTTAACTCCTTGTATTCTTCTTTTGCTAGTTCCTAAGACCATTCCATCTGTTTGCTCTGCCCCAAAAGGCCATAGTATCTTAAGCTCCTTATGTGTGTTCAGTTGTTTTTCAGTTTAGAGTCTTCTTTGATTGCATTTGGGGTTTTCTTGGCATAGATCCTGAAGTGGTTTGCCATTTCCTTCTCCAGCTATTTTACAGATGAGTCAACTGAAGCAAACAAGGTTAAGTGACTTTCCTAGAGTCACACAATTAGTAAATATCTGAGGCCAGATTTGAACTCAGGCAGATGAGTCTTCCTTACTCCAGGCCCAGTATTGTATCTGCTATACCACCTAGCTGCCTGCTAGGTTTCCTACATCTAGCTGAGTTGCTAAATACATTACCTCACCAGGTCTTCTTAGTGATCTCAGTGCTCACACCCCACCCCCACCCCATCTTGTTTTTTACGAAATAAAGCCTTTCTAGAACCAGTTGATATTAGGCTGACTATAATTGTAAATTCTAAAGACTTTGAAAAATTTTGCCTCAATAACAGAATTAATCACTTAATCCCTCATTTGTATTTTTCTTTTAATCCTATAAGAACATTGATGAAGCCATCAAAATCTTTTAAAAAAACCGTAACCCAGTCTTCTTTATGAATACTTTTCTTGGTGACTGGAAGGCAGACATTTTATTTATTTAAAAAGTAGTTACATGTAAAACTCAAAACTTTCCAGATAAATATTCTTGTACTTTTATAAGAATAGATTATGTTTCATCTCAGAAATGTAGGCTACTTAGGGTTATCTTGTTCTCTTTCACCTTCACTTAGAACCAGCAAAAAACATTGCAAATTTTAGGAAAAGAAATAAGTAATACAAGAAAAACAAGAGATAACTGTCTCTTGTTTTATGCCAACTTGACTAGCAAAAATTCACAATTACAGAGTTCAAATCAGTAAGCATAATACACATAATGTTCATAGCAATATGCTAACCCATGACAGACATTCAATATTTAGAGAAAATACCATGTTTCATTCATGTTACAGAGTATAACAAGTCAGTCAGCATGTTACTCAAATATTCAGTTTTACAATTTTGAGGACCTCCCTATTAGCTGTTTTCCAAAGTTCAGAAAACTTTATAGTTTGGATTAATTAGATGGCATTGAAAGTTTATTGAGATTTTAATAGGTATGGTGATATTTTATTTAGGTATTTGTATTTGTTGAAGGTAGAAGAATTCTGTGCCTACTTGGCTAAACAGATTTCTTCTTGTCCAAATGATATAATAAAGGGGAAGGGAGGTTGCATTCAGTGATTTGTTCTATTGGCTTCACACGAGTCAATTTAACATGCAAGAAACAGAGTTAAGATGAGGAAGGTACAATTCTATCTAAAGTTTATAATGTGTCCAAGGCATAACAGAGTGAAGGCCTCTCCACTTGTTGAGTAAATAGCTGGTAAAGTGAGCTAAATTTTTTTTGTTTGTTTTTTCATTTCATTGTGTTATCAGGATCTACTTTTAAAGAGAATATGACCCATGAAAGTATTTTTAAGTTTTATGTAAATAAGTGGAAAATAAGGCTGGTGGATACTAGTCAAATTTCATTACAACACAAAGCGGAAGTATTTAGATTTGCACACAGCAGGCATATTGAATATAATACAAATCTAATAAAGCAAAAGAATTATTATTCATCTCTGAAATTCAGGCTCCCTGTAATTTTCTAGGCAACTTTCAGTACCATATCAGTTTTCATATATAGACACCCATAAAACTGTAGGACTTTTCTTCAGATATAATAATTAAGTATTTCAGATATTAATATGGATCTCATTTGAATAGCTAAAATGCTAAGTGATGGGCATATGATCAGTTTCTTCATTCTTTTTTGTCATCTTTTCTTAAATTTTCAAAGATCTGAGAGGAAGAAAACTTTGGGAATATGTTTTAGCAGATGAGAGAAGCAAGAATGGAGAAAGGATAGTGTGTTTATAAGGCATATATCACTTGTATATTCTTAAACATACTCTTTCTAAAACAATCATTTAATTAATTTAGAATTTTTTCCCATGGTTACATGATTCATGTTCTTTCTCTCCCCTCCTCTCTTCCCCTTTCCCAAATCTGATGAGCAATTCTACTGGGTTTTACATGTATCATTTGAACATACTTTTTTTTTGAAAGACCTGTAAATTCAATTATCAAGTTGAATTTAAAATAGAGATTTAATTAACTGGAGTAGTATGACTTACATATGTTTTCAACACTTCTGATTCTATCTTCTACACATCTTTCAAAAGCAATGTTTTTAAGTATTATGATTTAATTCTTCAATTAGATGTGTACTGTTTGCTTGGGCAGGACACTAGGAATAAAAGAATGATAATGAAATAGTTTCTACCCACTGTGGATTTATTATTCTAAGCTAGTGAAAGGACTCTAACTTAAAAAGTGATGCACTTCTAATTTCCCTTGTTTTCCCCCCTTTTCTCAGTTTTTAAAATTTTTAAAAATTACATACTTAGTGACTACTACTGACAATTTAAATAAAACAAATGACAAACTGTAAAACCACAAATTCCTCATAGTTTAGACTTTGTTTCAAAATCTGTAAACTATATGTGTGTGTGAATATAAACATCCTCTACTTTTGAGTTCCTTTTGGATTTGTTTTAGATTTGCGCTTGTTCTGAATTCTACCTAGAGGTGCATGCCTTGTTTGGTTTTCTTCATTTAAGTCCAATCAGTCTGTTACATTTTACTTTAGATATTTTTTTTTCTCTTGATTTTGAGGCTATTTTTAAAAAATGTAATCATCATATGTATTATTCTTTTTTCAACTCTTTTCCTCTCCATATATTTCCTCTGTTTTCTTTATCTTTCCAATTATTTCCATTTTTGTTCAGTGCTGCCAATTTCTCTTATATTCTGATCAGGGTCAATACTGAATGAAGACTAATTTCTACACCATTATTTAGCTGAATGACTCTTATAGTGCTATTAGGTATGCCCGAGCATGGCTTTATTTTCTAAAAGCTTGAATTTCTCAGGAAATATCTAGACCTTTGGAGGAAAAATTCTTTTGATTTTCTCTTTATGTTGGAGAGAAAAATTTAATTTTTTTTTGAATTGCTACCTTATTCTGCACATTGCTAATAGAACATTATTTTATGTTTCCAAACGGAAGCTTTCTGATGTCACTCAATATAAAGCACAATCCTGTTAATTTCAATTAAATAAAAAGATTCTTACTATCTTTGGGGGGATGGAGGTTAATGGAGGAAATTGGTATCTTATCTACTGAGAGTTTGGAATTACAATTATTTTTTAAATTTAGAATATTTTTCCATGGTTACATGATTCATGATCCCCCTTCCTCCCCCCAAAGCTGACAAAATAGTTCCATTGGGTTATTTATACATGTATCATTCTTCAAAAGCCTACTTCCCTGTTATTTATATTTGCAGTAGAGTGATCTTTTGACATCAAAACCCTAATCATCCTTATAGAACTACGTGATTGATCATATGTGTTTCTTCTGCAACAAATCTTTTTTTCAATAGAGGTCTTAGAAGAGTTAGGATGGCAAGACAGAGAGATCATTTGGATCTATATAAAGTAATTCTTTATTTGAGAGATGCTACCACCTAAGTTTTTAAGTTATCAAGATTTTGGTTGATAACCTTAAATTATTACAAAATACATTTTAAAATTATAAAGAAATAGCTTTAATGAGTCCAATTTCATAGACTCATAAACCATTGCAATTGAGAATAACTTTTAAGATCTTTGAGTTCAACTCCTTATCCACAGATGTTGAAACAGAGACCCTGAGAAGGAAAATACTTTCTCCAAAGGACCAGGATTTGGACTTTTATCTCTTCCCTTCCATCCCCTGCTCTTTTTATATTACCCCAAATTATCAAGATTATACAAAAACTTTTAGAATCAATGTGTTAATTTTTTGCCCCTTCTCTCTGGGTAGAATGCCAAGGTTCTTTTTATAGAATTTCCAGGTAAAATAGTGCTTGTCTTAAGCAGATTTCCTTAGTTTTCCAGTTATATAGATTTTCCTATAAATAATAACATATGTAAAGAATTAATATAGATATTTTTCAGTTTTTGTGAATAGACAAATAATGGTAGAAAGTTTATATAGGTGATTCTCTATACCAAAATAAAGAGGGAGCAAACAAGCATTTGTTATGTGCCATACATTTTGTTAATTTCCATATATTTCCACATATTATTTTTCCATATATTATTTCATTGGAGATATTTTGAATGCTGTTGGCACTGGGTAGGTAGTTTCTTCATAGCACTGGTTTAAGATAGTTGTTTTAAAATTATAGTTCTGAGTTTGAATATTTTAGATTAGGACAGTTTTTATAAAATTATCAAATGATTATTTAGGATAGATTAAACTTAAAAAGTAAAAACTTCAGTTGAGATATAAATATCGTGTGACCTATATATTAATCTCAGGATAAGGAATCTCAGCATATGACTTGTTCTCATTTATGAATTAAAAAAATTGTCACTTCAGTAACTCAGCCATATGAATTAGTTAATAGGATTTTTGCTTTTGTTGTGATTTTTTAAAGTTTTCATTTCGGAACCCTTCATATATATGTATATGTATAATACCTTTTAAAGGAATAAAGATAATTTTTTTTAGTTTATAAAAAATAGCTTATCTAGCTGTGTTAATATTTTGAACAAATCTTGATGTGGTTTCTTGGAACAAAGTAAAAAACCATTCCTGGAAAATAGTTTTCCACTATTATCTTAAGTTCCTGACCTAGAAGGTCACCAAAGGAGAGAATTTCCCCTTGGTTAGAGAATGAAATTTAACCTTAAGCTAATGTTGAAATGATCCACTTGCCTAGCCACAATGTTTGTCAAGCTGAAGCTATCAAAAGGATATTTTCTGCTACTAGTTGCTTAGTATTACCTCCATGTCAATTATTTTTTTTTCTGCTGATAAACATGGAGTGATTATATTTATTAATTCAGATCCCTGGTTTCAATATAACTAAATTATTCATTTGTTTATTCATGCCTCCAGCTGAATATAAAACATACTCTAAAATAGTCAGATAATTAGAAGAATAGTTAAAAGATTTCTTAAAGCTCCATCAATTTTTTTATCTAGGCAATCCTTAGGTGTCAGATGGCCCTCTAGTGGAAGGGATGCTCAGCTGGACCCCGAGGCAACTGCAGGATATTCTCTGGGAGTTGTTCCCCCAAAGGGATTGCTTTTACACAGGTAATCTTTATAGTTTGGATTAATTAGCTGGTATTAAATTTAGTATTTTGAGCTTTTGAATAGGTAAGATGATATTTTAAATTAAGCACCAGTATTTGTGGAAGATTGAGCTAGATTAGCCTCCACCCTATGGTGTTGTGATACTTTAAAAAAAAAAATTAAAAGCCTTTTTCTTGTGTTTTGTTGAGCCTTAAAAAAAAAAAAAAAAAAAAGAAAATAGGTTCCATTCCTCACAAAGATAAAATGGTCTGTAGAAGTTAGTAAAGTGCTCTGAAAGCTACATATAATTTTAATGTTTTCCCCTTTGATCTTTTGAAAGACAGTCTCAGTATTTCCTTAAATTTTTTTTTTGAGGAAATCTGAGTCTCTGAGAAAGGACTTTTTAAAATTTTCCTTTTGTATTTGAAGAAGTCTTTATGTGTGAAATTTTAACTCTTTCAAGCCTCTAAATATTTTACAAAAAGAAATACTTTGATAGGGAAGATTAAAAGAGATAGACAACTAGAAATGGAATGATGATTCATTTCTCATTTCCTTTGTACTTTATATCACAGTAGAGTTCTTGATGTGCCAGGGTAAAACCAGAATAACGGACTTTTCTAAAGGGACAAAGGGACTTGGTAAAAGAATGCCATTCCAACTATAATAGGATGAGTTGGGGACTGTGTTATTTCTCAATTTTTTTCTTCTTTAGTTTCTTCTTAGGACATTTTGATATCACTGTGATGAAGTTGAGAGAGGTATAGTATGACAGAACATTGCTTTGTGGTAATTGTTCCTTCTTGTGACCAAGAATGTGACATAAATGAGGAATTAAACATAGATTAAAATACCTATGATCCAGCAAGTATTGATATACCTACTTTTTGATTTGCACACTAATTTAACTGACCATGTGATCAAGGATGGAATTTTATAGATTCAATTTTGAGTTTTAAATACATTTTCCTGGTTATTCTTAGGAAAGAATTAATTAAAAGCATCTTATGTTAATGTAATTTAAAACCTGAATGAAATAACTATTGTGTCTGCTATCAAAGTAAGAATTAAAGTGATACTGGAACATATAACTTTCTTTTCTCTGTTAATGGATAGGAAGGAAAGTAATATGTTGTACTTTTTATTTTTAATGCGAAGTTCTTCCATTTCTGCCCTCCATCAGGGAGAATCACCACTTGATTTGGCAAAACAAAGAAAAAATGTTTGGATGATCAATCATTTACAAGAGGCAAGACAGGCAAAAGGGTATGACAATCCGTCTTTCCTCAAAAAGCTAAAGGCTGATAAGGTAAAACTCATTACTGTATATTTCTTAGTTTTTCCTTTTTAAGTTTAAGATTCATTATCCTACATTTCTAATATAAGTGTTTTCTGTTTTCAAATCCTAACATCATAGTTTTTTTGTTGACTGACTCATATAGTGGTCAAGGAGCTCATCAGTTGTTTTTTTTCTTAAATTCAGTAAGCTATTAATAAAAGTTAATTAATTGAATCAATTGATCCTGGGTTATTATAGAAATAGGAAAATCCTTCCTGATTACCTATAGGTGCTACTTCTGTGATGAACTGGAAATAAACTGTACATTTCGATTACTTTTGTTGTCTTCAGCTAGCTCCATTCTCTTCATGAAAGGATTTTCTCCATTCGCTTAATGATAGGATTTTGCCATTTAATTGATGTTTAAAATTGTTGTACTTGAAATTTAGATTTTCAGTTATTTAAAGATTGGGTGTAATTTCTTTATAATAATCTACAGTGTAAAAAACCAAATTTTTAGAAATCTTCAGAGACAGCAATTTGTATAAAAATAATAATGATTCTAGCTAACATTTATATAGTCCTTACTATGTGTCAGGCACTTTGCTATCAAACACTTTACAATTTTTTTCACATTTAATCTTCACATCAACCCTTGGAAACAGGTGCTATTATTATCCCCATTTTAAAAGTGGAGAAACAGGTAGAGATTAAGTGATTTGCCCAAGACCAAATGACCAGTAAATTATTGAGATAGGATTTGAGCTCAGGTTTTTCTGATCCTAATTCCTTCCTCCCTATCCACTGTGCCACCTACCTGCCCCTTCGTAACAGATTGCTGCATTTAATGGGACTGGTTGAAATATGCTATGTCCAAGAACTTTTTCAAGTCTAATTGTAATAATAATTCATATTTACATAAAGATTTGATACTTGCAACTCTTACTTTACTCATAAAATCCCTCTTCTCAGTAGATACTCATCAGTCTCTTTTGTAGATGATGAAAGAGACATTCAGAAGTTAATTAACTTGCAATTTCTCACCCACCTATTAAATGTATAGGTGTGGAATTCAAATTCAGGTCTCCTGACTCCAAAGTCTAGTGTTCAGTTCACTAGGCTAAGCTGCCTCTCAGTGATTCTGAGGAAATCAAAATTCAATCAACAAGTATTTGTTTTGTGCAAAGCATTTTTTTAGGTACACAAGGAGATACAAAGAAGTATCATTCATGCTTCTTTCCCTCAAAGTCCTTACATTTAAATTGAAGAGAAACAAAAGTATAAATACATGAACAATACTTTCCTGAAAAGGCCATCAGGATAAGCATTCTCTTCTCTGAGAGGCCCAATTTAGTAGGTGATTTTTTGAGATGTTCTGTGGATGAAATGTCTCCTACAGTCAGCCTGATGTGTTCCCCTTTCCTAAGACAAGGGAAATAATTTGTTGCCAGGCCTATCCTCTGAGCGTTTTTTAGGTTGCTAGGTCCTATTGGTGCCAATAGGGGAAGATCAAATAATGAGAAACTACACATAGTTCAAGACAATAGTAGAACTATCATAATGCATGATGAATTTCCAAATGAATTTTTCAGAGAATGATTGAGAAGAATTGCAGAATCTTAGAATTGGGAAGAGTCGTTGCAGTAGTCCACTCTTGTCCAGCTCTTACAGCTCTCCAGGAAAGGCATTTTAGAGGAGGATCAATTTCTTCTGGTTTATAAAGGATGGGCCACATTTGAATATGTGGAAAGAGGAAGGTGAGGGCATTTCAGTGAATGTAATAGAATGAATAGCTCAGAGGCACAAGGCAGCAAAGTATATTCCTCAGTAATGTTTTACATTTCTAGAATTTAAGAACATTTTGGCTAAAAACTAGTTTTTAAGTAAATAGTTGAAAAATATCAATATGGAAGGAATAATATCCATCTAAATTGGAAAATCTTTGATTTCTTTTTTCTTTTTATACATTGCACTTATCTGTGACTTGAATAACAAACCAGTTTATTCCAAAATAGAAGCAGCAGCAAGTAATTTGTTTTTCTGAAAAAGTTAAAAATCATTAAATCTAGGTTTATATTTGCTGAATTGAATGACTACTTGAGTACTGTAAGTTACAATAAACTATATTTATCACTTAATTACATTTGATTTGGAACCCTCTATGATTCTTTCCCCCCTGTTCCACTTTTCCAGTCAGTTACTAATACTGTTAATTCTTTTGAAATCTCTCATCATCTATTCTCTGGAAAAATGGAGATTCTTCCTTCCATCACACTAATTTAGACCCCCATTTCCTCTCATCTGGTCTATATCAGTATCCCCTTAATTAATCTTCCTATACTTCAACTTCTCCTTCATCTGTTTTATCCAGCATTCAGATGAACTGTACATTTTTCATGATGTGACTTCTCTGGACACATTTAATTTGTCAATGTTTTTTTCTTAAGAAGTAAGGTCCAGTAGGACAGCTAGGTGGCTCAATGGATTGAGAGACAGGTCTAGAGATGAGGCCCTAGGTTCAAGTCTGGTGTTGGACACTTCCTAACTGTGTGCCCCTGGGCAAGTCACTTAATCCCCATTGCCTAGTCCTTACCACACTTCTGCCTTGGAACCAACACACAGAATTGATTCTGAGACATAAGGTAAGGTTTAATAAAAAAAAAAAAAAGAATTAAGGTCCAAAACTGAATTCAATGATTGTAACTGTAATCTGAGCAGCACAGACTATCAGGCAAAGAAAAAGCATTAAGTGCCTTCCATGTGCCAAACATTGTGCCAGGTGCTGTGGATAGAAGAGCAAAGTAGTCCCCACCCTCAAGTAGGATTTCACTTTTTTAAAACCATATCTTTTTATAGTTAGGAGGTATTTTTCCGGAACCAAATCACTCTGTTGATAGGTATTAAACATGCTGTTCACTAAAATTTACTTTTACATTTTTTACATCCACAATTGCCAGAGTAATCCTCTCACTATGTACTTCTGCATTTGACTTTTATTAACCAAACTACAGTTTACCTTTTTTTCCTCGTAAATTTCATTTTGTACACTTGGAGTCTTCATTTTACCCTGTCAAGATAAATTTGAGCCTTGGTTTCTCTATTTGCTATGTTAGCTGCCTCTCCTGATTTTTATGCACTCTACAAATCTGATAGGCATGTCTTTTATGTTTTCTTTCCAGCTGTCTTATAAAAATATCGAATAGAACAGAAATATTAAACAGCACCAAGGAACAGAGCCCTGTATTCTATTTAGAAGAATACCTTTTGGTTTCAACCAGTCTTTTTTTTTTTTATCAACACTCTTGATAAAATTGTTAGAATCGCCTGGCCATCCAGTCTATTTCCTCTTATCTACAAAGCTACTCTGACAGAGTTCATCAGATTTCTTACTTAAATACTCTATCTGCTATATTCCTCATTTGGACCAATCAAATAGAGTAATAAAGAAAATGAAGTGATTTTTCCTATTGCTTTCTACTGATAAACAGTCTCTCACAAATGCTCACAAGCTATTTAAATGTTCTGTTCCGAAATTTTTCTGGGATTCCACTATGGACCTATCAATCTATAGTTTCTGTGATCTACCTTTAGAAAATTTAAGAGATCATTTGCCTATCTCCTCTTAGGGCTTTTGCTCTCTAATATCTTTTGCTAGTAGTGGATCATGTTTGTCATTTCTTTTGACATATTTGGTTTTGGCAACTTTAAATTAATTGAAGTGGCTAGATATTGTCTATTTACCTTTCCAGGTGGAGCCTGGACTGTCCTTTTTATTTATAAAGGATATTATTCTTGCTAGAGAATACAGGAGCAAAATTGAAAATGAGAAATTGACTTCTCTGTGCTGTTACTCCACTACTTTATTCCCCCTGGGCCTTTTATATTATTCTTATTCTTAACATAATTTTAAAGCTTTTTTTGAGAATCTTTAGCATTTTTCCTATTGATTTATTCTGTACCTTAGCCCAGGTACTGTTCTTAATGAGGCCATGACACTCCATTTTTATTCTTAAAGTGAATCATAAAATACCACATAATGATGCTATGTTTATTGCCAAGTTGTCTGTAACTCCTTGTACAATGCCACTCCCCTCAAAAAAAGGAATATTTTAACTTTATTTTTTCATGATGCCTCTTTCCCCCAAGAACCTGAGTTATGAACTGAATGAATTATGCATTTTGTTTTCCTTTATTTATAAGGTAGAGGTTGTGGGGGTTCCGGAGATCTGGAAATGAGAGACATCAATTTTTAAAGTAATCAACTTTTAAAGTAAATAGGCCAGTTTTAGCTGTCACTCTAGGATGACATTTAGTAAATGGTTATTAATAATAATAATGATGATGATAATACTTCTTTGGGAAAGCCCCTTAATTTTTGTGCTTTTTATTTTTGTTTCTTTTAAAATAATAACATTATTTGTCTTGTCATTTTAAAATGAAAATAATGTATTCTAAAACTTAAAATTATAGTATAAATTCCAAATGTTTCATTATGTCATAAATTTATTATAACTAAATTTGTGGTTATATGGTAAAAGAAAGCTTCACTCTAATAAACTGGCTTGAGCAAAGGCATGTATATGTAGAAAAATACAGTACAACTGAAATTATATATTCTGATTTATATGAAATATAAGGGAGATGGGAGAACCGGTTTATTTAGTGCTCTTTAACATTTCTTAAAATCTTCCCCATTTTCTTAAGGTACACACTTTCTCAATTCTCTGCTATCTTCTTTCTCTTAACCCATTCTCTCAGTAGCTTCTGAGAGAGGCTTTAACTTTCACAGCTTCAGTTACTACCTGCATGCATATAATGGCCACATTTATATTTCCAGCTCTGAGTTCCTCTCTTCTTAGTTCCAGACTTGCATCTCTAATATCTCTAATTTCCTACTGGATATTTCTCTCTGGATGGCCCATTTTTACCTGAAACTCAGCATGTCCAAAATCAAGCTTACTATCTTTCTTCCTAAACCACACCCTCTTTTTGACTTCATTATTTCTGTCACCAGTATCTCCCAGACTTCTGTATATTAGAAAACTCTACGTTATCTTTGATACACCTCTCTCCTTTGCCATTTACATCCAATGTTACCAAGTTCCCTTTACCTTTCTTGTGCAGCATCTCTCACATTTGTCTATTGTTTTAGTTCCTATCGCTGCTATAGATATAGTAGCATGGGGCTTAGTTACTGCTTAGAAAGTTAGAAGTTAACCATATAGTCTGCTTGGATGGCAGAAATTTTGTCTTTTCCAATCCAAGTTTTATAGCATTGCCAAACTTTCTTGTGCCTAAATTTGGTCATGTCATTCTTCTGCTCAAAAATATGTAAGTGGTTCCCTATATCTACAAAGTATTAATGTTCAGACTCTTTTCTCTGGCATTCAGAACCCTCCAAAAATAGGTGCCTATCTTTCCACCTTTACTACTCTACTCCAGCCAAATTGAACTATTATCCTCCGAAAAAATCCTGTGCTTTTCCACTGCCATATTTTTGTTCATATGATTTTCTGTCTTTCCTCTCTCTTTACCTCTTAATTCTTAGCCATCTTTAAAAGCCAACTTTAAATACTATGTTTTTCATTGAACTTTCTGATTTCTTCATTTCCTTTTCGTTAGTAGTAGCCTTTCCCCAAGATCTCATGCTTTTATTTTGTACCTGTTAGGTAAAGTTGTTTAAAATATTTATGTTTATATGTGATTTCCCCAAAGAGATTGGGCTCTTTGAGAGAGGTCATATCTTTATTTAAACTTTTATCTACACAAGAGCCTAGGATACTCTGTGTATAGTAAGTAGGTACTTGATACATACTTTTTGAATTTTAGGGTTAATAGGTAGATTGGGAGGTGTCAGAGACATGGCACATTTTGGTTTTTAGCAAATCATGACCTGACTGTTGTAATATCCTCATGAATAAGATGGTAAAATATGGCTCAGGTGATCATTACTAGCTACCATTTAGGTCATTGAAAAAGAACATCGAGCTAACCATTGTTTGCATGCAAGTTTTATTACTATTTTTTTGTAGTGATATGCTGGTTAATAGAGATGTAAGTATAATCATAAATAAAATATAAAGTTGGTAATTTTTATTTTTTAGAAATGAAAGCTTCTAGGTGAAACCTGATTTAACAGGATGTCATGTGGAAAAGATGTTGGAGTCATAAGTGACAGTAAATTCAGCTTGGGCCACTAGTGTGATGCAGTGATTAAGAACCTTAATGTGGGGTTTGGAAACTTCCTCAAGAAAGAAATTAAAGATAATCATTTAATCCTAGAAAAGAGAAAGGGGAGACATGATTGCAATCTTCAGATATTTCAAGGATTGTTGCTCCTTTGGAAAAGCAGTTAGTCGTCTTTTATGTTACTCCATCAGGTAGCATCTTTAGCAGGGATGCTCAGTAGGTAAAAGGGACAATGAAACACCTTTTGAGTAGAGCCATCCAACAGTACTTTAGGCTGCTTCATGGAGTAATTAGTTCCTTCTACCCAGGAATATTCCAATGGAAACTGGAAAACAAGACCTAAAAACCAAAAGTTGGAACTAGACAACCTTCTAGGTCTCTTCAGAGTCTAATTCTGCAATTCTTTTTTTAATATTACTATTGTCTTCTGTTTAATGTCCACCTCTATTAATACAAGTGAAAGCATGGTGTTCATAGCTTATGTTGCCACATCTCTAAGTTTTATAGTTCATCTGTATTTGTCAAGTCCTCTCCACTGCCAGAATGGAATGGAAGCAGTTCTTGTGCCCACTCTTTTGAATGGCAGTATCATTTAGTGGGTAGGGGGTTGGAAGTGGAGTCAGGAAGCCTCAGGTTCAAATCCTACCTCACATACTGACCAACCTTGTGACTGGCTAAATTACATAACTGTTTCATGCTTCTCTTTCCCAATCTATAAAACAAGAAGGTTGGACCTGACAACTTCTAAGGTCCCTTCAAGTCCCAACTTTTGATCCTATCATTTTTATTTTCTTAGAAACAGAAATGAATAATTTGGCAAAATACTGGTATCCCAGAAAATGCTACAAGAAAGAAAAAAAAAAGCACCTTTCTTCCTTACACATTTTTTGACACCCACATTTTGCTTTTTTTTTTTTTTTTTTTTTTTGGTCAGGTATTATTATTCCAACAATAAATGTACATAAAATGCAAAAATTGATAACACATATTTGTTTCTGTGCAGGAATTTCGGCAGAAGGTAATGCTAGGAACTCCTTTCCTAGTTATTTGGCTGGTTGGGTTTATAGCAGACCTAGATATTGATTCTTGGCTCATTAAAGGGCTAATGTATGGTGGTGTATGGGCTATGGTCCAGTTTCTTTCAAAGTAAGTGTTGTTTTTAACTATGTAATATAGCTATAAATGAAGGGATATGAATTTTCTTAGGAAAAAAGCCAATTTTAAAAAAAGCATGGTTCTATTTTTTAAAGCATAATTTAAAAAACTTTGATAAAACAAAGATATTTTCTATGGTATTTTAAGCAGTATTTATCTTTGAATGTTTTAATATTTCTATGATCTGTGATCTCATTGTTGTAATTTCTGCAGTCTTACAGTATTAACAAAACAGTTGTTGACAATTGAGTGAGAAGACCATCATTCATATTTGACGTATATGTATACATACATGGATGTATAATACATATAGATAAATATATGTGCACTGATACGTAATACATATACACTGTGTGTTGCACACTGGTATACATATAAAAGCACACACTTTGCAGTCAGTATATATATATGTGTGTGTGTGTGTGTGTGTGTGTATCTTTATACCCACATAACTTTACATATACAGATATGTATAAGATTTGGAATATTTCAGTTGAGAAGAGTTTAAAGGGTGTAGCCTTTTTTAAATAGGTAGTGATAGTACAAAATAATTTGTTATCCATTTGTATAATAAATATTTTATTCTTCATAAATAAATCATATGTCCTTTAAGAGCTTAAAATGGTGTCATTTTTGCCTTTTGGTACCAGGTTCTGCAGTCATGGTTTGAATGGGAAAACAAAACTGATGAAAGATTTGGCTCTAGGCAAAATGGTGAAAGCAGCCAAGTTTCTCTTCCCTATTGTCCTGCTTCCCTCTCTGCTTTCCCCTTCTTCTGCCCTCTCTAACAAAGGGGCTCAAATGTATTCTTCTCAGGTGCCCATTGTCTATCAGCCCTTCGCTTTTGTATCCCACCCAAGTCTTTACTTCAGTGCCTATGTCTTGTTTTCTACTTCCTTCTAGAAAAATTCCCTTCAGTACTTTGCTAGAATTTAAGGAGAAAATTATCTAGTAGAGATTGAAATTATTTTAGGTGTAAATGCTGGTTAATAATTTATTACTTTATTAGCCCTCAATGATATTTGGGGTTTTAGGAGCAGGATTGTTCTTTGAATTTTAAATAGAGAAAACTAACCAAAATAAACTGTAATGGTAACAGTTACAGTAGTTGAGAAAAAGATATTATGACAGGGCCCCCCAGTCTTTGCTTAGTTCATGCACAAGGAAGAATATGATTAGAGGGCTGGCACCTAAGGCTAACCATAACAATAACAATGACAACAATAATTACAATAGGAGCTAGGATTTGTACAGCACTTTAAGGTTTGCAAAGCCCTTTACAGATTATTGTCTCATTCAATCCTTAAAACAATTTGAAGAGTAAGGAAACTGAGGCAGGTGTTTTGTGTTTTGCCTGGGGTTATACAGTTAGCAGGGTTTTGAAATAAGATTTGAACTGTGGTTTTCTTGATTTTACACCAGACTTTGTTCTCATTGCATTATGCCATCAAGTTTGCTGACCTACTTGATTTTTAAAAATCTGCTTGATTGGGGACAGCTAGGTAGCTGAGTGGATTGAGAGCCATGTGTAGAGATGGGAGATCCTGGGTTCAAATCTGGCTTCAGATGCTTCATAGTTGTGTGATTCTGGGCCAGTCACTTAACCCCTGTTGCCTTAGCCCTTACCAATCTTCTGCTTTGGAGCTGATACACAGTATTGATTCCAGGGTGGAAGGTTATAATAAATAAATCTACTTTATTTTTACTTGGGACAGTACTACTAACATAGGCAAAGCAGATGTCATTAAACATTGATTAGGAATTAATTTTAAATTAAAAGCTCACTTTTTAAAAATATCTTTGAATACACCTTAACTTTTTGTGGTCATGTGTACAAATCGGTCTTTACCTCCTTCATACAAGAAGCTATCATTGTTTCATTAAATGATAATATATTTGAGAAGGAAAAATAACTTAAGTTGAATATTAATATGAAAAATTAGTTTTTTTAGTTAAGCATCTAGGGAACACAATAGATACAGTGTCAGGCATGGAGTTGGGAGGACCTGGATTCAAATCTGGCTTCAGATACTTCCTAGCTCTATGACTGTGGACAAATTACTTAGCCAATTGCCTAGCCTTTACAGTTCTTTTGTCATAGAATTGATACTAAGGGGGCAACTAAGTGGTTTAGTGGATAGAGAGTCAAGCAAGAGGTCTGGGGTGTAAATCTGGCCTCAGGAATTTCCCAGCTATGTGACCTTAGGCAAGTTACTTAACCTTATTGCCCTGCCCTTACTGTTCTGCCTTGGAACTCATACTTAGTATTGATTCTAAGACAAGGTAATGGTTTTTAAAAAAAAAAAAAAAAAAGGGCAACTGGGTAGCTCAGTGGAGTGAGAGTCGGGCCTAGAAACGGGAGGTCCTAGGTTCAAATCCGGCCTCAGACACTTCCCAGCTGTGTGACCCTGGGCAAGTCACTTGACCCCCATTGCCCACCCTTACCAATCTTCCACCTATGAGACAATACACTGAAGTACAAGGGTTTAAAAAAAAAAAAGAAAGAAAGAAAAATTAGTGTTCATGAGTTTTTTTTAAAGTCTTTAGTATAGTGTACTAAATTTGAAGTCAGAGAATTGGGATTTGAAGCCTGGCTCTGCTCACTTATAACTGTCTGGCTTTGGGCAAATCACTTTACCTACCTGGGACTCAGTTTCTAAAGCTATAAAATAAAGTGGATTGAATTTTGGTGACCTCTTAAGGTGCTCCCTTCTAAGCTTTAAATCTATAGTCCTGTGATCCTAATATATATTTATTAAAATGTTACATTAATTTGAGTCAATTTTAGATGTATTTAGTAAATGTGTATACAGCTGATTTATTCCACTTGAAATTATATACCTAAATCCTAACATTATTCAGAGGGAAAAATCTCTCACAGAGTAGAGACTGGGAGTTGCTTTTATACCTGTAGGGGAAAATGAAGTGTGTGTTTTTGTTATGGTTTGTACACAGATATTTGGTGAATAAATGGTGTATCAATTTTGCACATAGAGAGTAAACTTTTTATCTAGAGTGATTTTGAAATCTGGTATTTTGGTTTGACTATTATAGTTGAAGGAATATAATTTTATATGTTGTACAGCATCAATTTTCTTAGAATTAAAAGGCAATTAAAATATTAAATCTCTTTGGAACAGATGGTTCCATAGGACCTTGTAATAAAATGGCATTGTCATTTTGAATATCATTTATCATTGCATGTTATACTTCAAGGATTTGTAGTTTCATTGCTATTGGTTTTCTCTTCATCATAGCTACTTTATAATTTAGCAAATGGTCTTTTCAAGTTGTGTTGACTGAAAAAATTAATCATTTTGTGACCAACCTAGTGATGAGCCTGTTTAAATTTAGCTAGGCTGGTCTTGGGGATTATAATAAAACCCTTCCATAATCTAGAACCAAGAGTCATTTGCATGCTACAGTGAGGTACTATTAAAGCAAGAATAGTTGTATATTACTATTCTAAAACTCCTAGTTATTTGGATTTTGGTTAGATGGATTGTATATCAAGTGTGTCTAATTTTCATCTTTTATTGAAAGATAAGTAAATTACAATGGGATATTAAGTTTAAACTAAATAAAATTTGTGTCTTGCAGATCATTTTTTGATCATTCAATGCACAGTGCATTGCCCCTTGGAATATATTTGGCAACCAAATTCTGGATGTATGTAACGTGGTTCTTCTGGTTTTGGAATGATATCCTTTTTGTCAAAAAGGTTATAGCATCAGTACTTTTTAGTAGTTAATTAGTAATAGAATTAAAATTTAATTAATGGAATGTCACAACAATTTATCAGGAAAAATAGGTGGAAATATGTCCATAAATTGTTATTTTAAACAACTTTTAAATTCCTAATGACTTTATTTTGTTTAAAGGTATTTTAAAAGCACAATTTTATTATTTTAACAAGAAGTTTTATTACATTTATCTTCTAGAGAATGGAAACTTAATGATTTGTATGTTATGCTTGTTTCCCTCCCCTTTTGGGTTTAAACCTGTGTTGAAAAGTCTTCTGTGTGCAAATACTCCATACCTGCTTATGTCTAGCTATTTTTTTGTAAGAACATTTCTGGGGGAAGTGAGAAAAGAAGTGACTTGGCCTTGATCACAATTAAAATGTGTTAGAAGCCAACTTTAAGCCCAGTTCTTCCTCATTCCAAGAGTGACCTTCTGTCTTCCACATCATGCTGCTTCTGATTAGACCTTTTTATTTGCTCAAAAAATGGTCAAATCTGCCTTTAGTTTTATGACATGACCCAGAGCTGCTTTATGAAAGGCATCTATATGCTTTACTTTAATTATGTTAGCTTAAATTTAATTATAAGCTTATATAATAATCAACATTCATTAAATATTATATGCCAGGCATTATGCGAAATCATGCTAATATCATGCAAAACCAAATCATGCAAAAGCAAAAACAGTTCTTGTCCTCAAAAAACTTACATGCTAATGGCAGAGACAACAAACATAAATGAGTACATGCAAGATAAATAAATAAATAAGATAGTCTTAGAGGGGAAGGCCGTAGCAGATAGGGGGACTAGGAAAAACTTCTTGGAGGAGATAATGCTTTGAATTTAGTTTAAAAAAAATCTGGGATTATTAAATTCTTAATACAGTAATCAGTGAAGTCATTTGGGCTTTAGTTTTCTTTATACCTCTTATTTTCACGAAAATGAGAAAAGGGCAAAAAAGATGGTGCTTGTCTGTTAAATTAAGGAAGGTAGCTAATTCTGGTTCAGTGAAAAACGGGGTCACAACTTTTCTCTTCCTTATCTACTTTGGGTAGAGGACAGAATAGCTAACCCAGATGCCTGATAGGTTATTTGTATCTTGACTAATTAGGGATTGGGTCTGTTGTTATTGTTGCTTGTTTTTTGAACCAGAGCTTGCCACTCTTGTGCTCAGTCCCACCAGTGAAACAACACTGAATCTTTGACATTCTGGATTTCTGACCCATTGTTCCCAAAGATTACCATGTTGGAGCCAGAATTAGTGCACCTGTGATCTCCAAAGTTCAGAGATTACAGACATAAACCACCTCATCCAGTATAAAATACATTGTGGGACAGATCCAGGCCGTAGTTTGCCCATTACTGCCTTAAGCAATTCCCTAATGGCATAGTTATAGAGTATATAGAGTTATAGTGACATTCATACCTATTACAAACATTATTTAATTGTCATCAAATTCTCTCTGTGTGTGAAATAGTTACTTTGATGTAATCTTTTGGCAAAATGCCCACTCATTTTATTTGGGCTTGGGGAACTGTATTCATTTTGTTTTTGAGGCATGAAGCAAAGAATTGGTGCAAGAGCTTAGAATTCTTCTATTTACACAGCTTTATATACTTAGATTCAGCAAAGCACAGTATTCCTTTTTGCTTTTGTAGTGTAAGTAAGGTGATAACCTGGTGAAATTCCTATATGTGGCAGTTTCACTACCTCATTCCGGCCATATATTATACTTGGACATAAAAACTGCCCCTCAAGGATTCATTAGACATTAGAATTGTCTTAACTGAAACATTTGGAATGACTAAAACAGATATGCTTATTTTCATTACCTCATCCACTTAAAATTTCCTTTTTAAAGTAATGGCCTGACCTCTGAAGTTAACTTTAGTAGACTAGAGTTATTTCATAGCAACAGAACGTTCTGTTACCTAAATTGGACATTAAATTTTTTACTGAAAGGGGTAAAGTTCATATCTCCTAAAATAATTTTTTGTTGTCTTGTGAATGAATTACTTTTCTTCCCTAACAGAAGAAGAGGAATTATACTGTTAAATCAGCAAATAATAAAAATGTAATTCCAGGCAAAAATTTACCTTTTCCGTTATGAAATATTTTTTAGATTGTTGAATAATGGCACCTAGACATGCCATAGTGCCTAGAACTCTGAGCCTGGAGTCAGGAAGACCTAAGTTCAAATATGCCCATAGACATTTACTAGCAGTGTGATCCTGGACAAGTCGCTTAACCTCTCTCTCAGTTTCTTAATCTGTAAAATGGAGATAATAAGAGTACCTACCTCCCTGGGTTTGTGAGGATAAAATGACATAATATTTGTAAAGTGCTTGTGCATATACTAGGCATTGCATGAATGTTATTATTAATAATAGTAGTAGTACTTAAGTAGACCTCTCCTTTTTTGGAGAAAAAATACTAAAAATGAAATATAGAGAAGTTGGATAGTTAGGAAGAAGATCTGGGTCCAAGAAATTGAGCTGATTTGGCTACAAAACAATAATCTTGCTTTTTTATGAGTTAAAATTAAAATTTCATACTAATAAATCTTGATAAATTAATATTTTATTTGTATGGTTGTTGATATATTAATGTGATGGATAAAAAGGGGGGAGACACTAAAGTTGGGAGGTGCTCTCCTTCCCTTGCTGAGTGACAGAGGGGTAAAGGTGATTGATGTGATAAGGAGAGGAATGAAAGGGATGGCTGAGTCTAGGGAGGAATGGATAAGGCGGTATTAGGATGGTAAGGGTACAGGGTGAGGTGTTCAGGAGAGGCAGCTGACACAGACTAGACACCCAAGTTAGAGACAGAGGATACTGGGGGTAGTAGGCTGAACCCTTCCAGGCAGGAAGGGTACTTCTACAGACACAAGGAATAGGGCCAGACAGAAGAATCTGCCTTGAGGACTTTCTTGTCTGTTTCTCAAGTCCTCAAAGGAGGAATCACAAGTCTCCTCCCTGTCAGTGAAACTGAAGGGATTCAGGAGGAAACTTTGGGCAACTACTTTCAACTGTTGTGAGGAAGATTAGGTAGTAATTAATTAAGTATTAAGGATGTACCTAGCAGGAAGGACTGGAGCATTCCAAGATGGAATGAAGGAGCAGGAAGTAGGTGCTGGTGCCCTGGGAGAGACTCCATTAGTGGTTGGCATAAACTGTTGCTAGCCCTGGGAGATCTTGGCCTGCATCCTGATTTCCCTGGGATCCTGAGTGGTGGTGGTTTCTGACAAAGAGGACAAGACCTACAGAGCAGCACCAAGGGGAGGAGGAGTTTGGGATCTGGTGGACAGTGTCTCAAGCACACCTTCTCTTTGGATACCTTGGACCACCTTGGCTTTTGACATCCTGTGATTATCGGTGGATTACAGTGAGAACCCCAAAGCCACCCTCAGCCCTTAGCTGTGCTGGTCAAACCCTGATTGGAACCAGGTTTGATGTAGCCTCCCAGAGACTCCATTACTGCTCCTTTGGGTTCTGCCTGCTAGATCACTAAGATTAGAGTAGAGAAGTCCTCCTCTTGCCCTGTGGTTTTGCCCATTAGGTTTTAGAGTAGAATCCCCTATCCCACCTTTTAGTTGAGCATAATTAAACCTGTTAAAACCTTTTACCTTGCCTGCTGGTTTCTAAGACTCTGGCCTCATGGTGAGCTGGTGACAGTTGGTGACATTCTTGTCAATTATCAGCAGCTTAGTTGTTTACTCTGATCTCCCTATCTTGGTCCAGTCTCTCCTTCAACCCAGTGTGTGTACCCACAACCATTTAGATTATATTTTAACATCCTGGGTGCCTCCATTTTTTCCACACTCCCAAGATGGATGCCTCCAGTTTCCCTCAGGAAATAAAGAGAATGATTCCTTCCCCTTCAACCCATGCCTAATTCTTCAACACAATGATTCTCCAGAGTTTGATTAGGTAACAAAGGGATTTATTAATGTTCAGGGTTGGTCAGGAAGGAGAGGGGTTTGGGGTTTCTGACAGCCGCTAGGGAGAAACGCAAGATGGGGGAGGGTCACAGAAATGGGTTAGACTGAGAGAGGACCTGCTTCTCTCAGCCAGGGAAAATTTGGCTGCTTTTAAAGTAGAGGGTATACTAAGGGGATAGCTTGAATTCAAGGATGTTCTACTTGCCTATTGGGGAAACTAAACCCACAAAGTCTATTCACTAAAACCCAAAAGTTTGTCTCTGCCTCCCAGAGAGCCCCAGGAAAACAGGCAAGGAAAACAGGGAAATAATATGGAGAAGGTCAGGGAGAGGTCCAGAGAAATTAGCTAGGTTCAAATTGTCCAGAGACAAAGCACAAGCCAAAAGCAAAAACCGAAAGCCAAAGGAGAGCTCTAGTTGGTCCTTCCACTCTGTTCAAGCCTTAGGAACCAATTGACTCCTCACAGAATTCTAAGGCTTCTAACTGCCAGAAGTTTTCAGTTGGCCCCTTGCAAGAACAAAAGCCTCTCTTGCATCTTTTGCATTACAGTATGTTTTTGGTTTGTTTAATATAAAGAGGTATGCTTTAAAATTTATACTGGTTGGTCCTAATGTTTCTGTAGTCATTTTGATTGGCAAGGATTATATACTAGTTAGCCAAATAGATGAGAAAATTCAGATATTCCAATTTTAGATAAAATATAAATGGTTTGAACTTTAAAGGACTTAATATTCTTGGGCAAAAAAAATTTCCCCCTCAAATAAATGATGTTGCAGATCAGTTTAGGTTATTGTTTCCAGATTCTCTTAATGAGTTTTACACATTTTGTAGATTGCAGTGTCCTAATGAAAATATATAGTTATTTTACTGTTATGTCACAAATTTTTATTTTTTAGGGTTTAAAAAAATTAACTCAGAGCATCAAATTAGGGTGTTAAATAAATACATTGTTAATTTATGCTTACCAAATTTTTGTCAACTCTGTGGATATAATCGACTCTATCTAGGTTTAGAAAATCTGTAGTTTTTAACATTTGAATATGTGTTTGCTGATCTTGGAAGGGAATCCAACAGTTTCACACCATTAACAGAGCTTTAAATTATAGATCCCTATAGTAAAAATAGAAGAGTTCCATTGAACTGCTTTATTCTAAAATAGTGGCTTCTCCAGCCTTCATGCCTCATATATTGACCATTGTGAAGTTGTTACCTAGGATAGCCTGTTCATTAATGAGAATGATAGATCTCCCGAAATGGTTGTATTATATGAATTCCATTCAGTTAGAACCAGTTGTTATATTTTACGCAACTCTAACTTCAAATGGTGTGAATCTGAATATATGTGACCTTTTCATGGGATTTGTTATTTGTACTAGTTGTGACCTAGTTTTAAAGTCGTCTGAGGAAACCATAGGAGGAGACACACATAGGGCATACATAAGGAATGTAGAGAAGAACTTTCAAATAACCTACAGAAGGAACAAATTGTAAAGTGGTATGAAATTTGTGTTAAGGCTTTAGACTATGGAAAGAGAAAAGGGAAGCTATTGCCCTTAGGTTATTTCTTTTGCATCTTCTTTTTTATTGCTTTTTCCACTTTCCCCATACAAATTAGAACCACAAGAGTAATCAGACCACCACAGATTACACCAAATATGATGATATGGCTTTTTTGCCATATTCTTCCTAGATTTATGAGTCGTTAGACCTGAAAGGGACCTTGAGAAATCAAATCTTTTGCCTCTTTTTTAAAAAAGATTTTTATAATCAATTTCACAGTTTTATGAAATCATCTCCTGCTCTGTACTACAATTGACTTAATTTTCATACCACCAACCATCACTACCTTGTATATTAATTTACCAAACAATCTCATTTTATCACAGTGACAATCAAATCTACTTATAAGCTATGCATTTACAAAAAGGTAACTGTTTTAAAGAAATAAACTCAAATCCATATAATTTACATTCATAGATGAGGTTCAGTTTGTCCACCTCTTCATGTTCATAAATATGTGACTGTAAATCCATTTGGATGAATTATTAGTGGCAGTTGTGTTGTAATCTTTGAGACATTGGATTGTGAATCACAAGGCCCAGGTTGAGACCCTAGGCCTACTATTAAATATCTAAATGGCTTGGGACAAATGACTTGATCTCTGTCTTAGATTTTTCATTGGCAAAATCAAATTAATTATACTTGTACATGTTCTTAACAGACTGGTGTTAGAAAAGTATTTCATAAACCATAAAGCTTTATATGAATGTCAGTTACTGCTATTTAATATTTGTGTAAGAGAGACAGTGCTATCTATAATATATAGATAGCTGGCTTTGTCCTACCTCTATCTCATTTATGTCATTCTGGCTACTCTCAATTCCCTGGACAATTCTAAGGCTTTAATTTACAAATCAGTTGCTAATATGAATCGATTGAGAGAGTATCCATACTATTAAGTTCCCCTACACTAATGATATCATAAGCATAGACCTACCCACAATTTTTAAAACATTTTTCTTGATACCTTTGGGGAAACCACATAAGGAAACTGGTATAAATAAGTTAGATTCATACTAATTTTTAAATACTTTCCCTTTTGAGTTACTGATTTTCATCCAGAAACAATATTTTAACTTGTACCAACTGAATGCCATATAGTTCTTAACTGAAACTTTTATCCCCAAAACAGCTTTATTTCCCACTTAACATGTCATTAGAAATATGGAAGAGTATCTACACATAAAAATGCCTAACTACAAAATTGAGAGCAAAAATCTTATGTAATACTGCTGCCCATGTAAAAAGCTTAGAAATGGTTCTAATGAATATTCCAGCTGTTTAGGGCTTCAATAATGTGTTAATTCTCTGGCAGTATTATTTTGCTCCCATCTGAATATGTTCAACCAGTTAAGTTGTAAAGCCCAATATTCATACTTTCTTCTTTAAAAAATTTTTGAATGATTAAGTTTTTTTTTTTTTAAACTCTTAACTTCTGTGTATTGGCTCCTTGGTGGAAAAGTGGTAAGGGTGGGCAACAGGGGTCAAGTGACTTGCCCAGGGTCACACAGCTGGGAAATGTCTGAGGGCCGAATTTGAACCTAGGACCTCCCATCTCTAGGCCTGACTCTCAATCCACTGAGCTACCCAGCTGCCCCAGAATGGATAAGTTTTTAAAAAGTATATAATAATACATAATGATGTATAATATATAACATAATAAAATGATGCATAAATATCTTATATATTTTGGGTAAAAATAAGATTTTGTAAATATTAGTGAACATTAAAATATTATCTTTTAAGATAATGGATATTTCTAATAAAAAATGAAAGCTAAATATGCATCTTAGATGTGAGCACATAAGAAGAGGGATTATGACCTGGTAAGAATATCTGACGGCTGCTAGAGGACTTCTTCTGTACCTCCCTATTAAACTTTTTAGGCCACTTCATTTAGGAAAATTTTTCAAGACTTGTTGAATATAATTTTGGTTATTTTAAATTGCAATTATATGAATGCTATTGTTATTTTTAGAACTTAATAATAGCAATAACTGGCATTTGTATGGTTCCTTAGGATTTGCAATGCACTTTGTTTTTATCTTCATAGCACCTTGGGAGGTAGAAACTATTATTATCTCTTTTATAGATGTGGAAATAGATAAGAGGTTGTATCATACAGCATTGTAAGGGTATGAGGCTGAATTTGAATATAGATCTTCTTAACTCTAGGTTCAGCCTTCTGACAACTCACTGTGCTATCTAGCTGCTTCATGACAAAATATAGTCATTGAAAGTTAAGAAACCATTTGGTTTACTTCTATATTTTTTTTACATAATACGCATATTCAAATTGGTGAAAAGAATCAGCTTACTCGTTACAGTTTACTTGAGAATTTATCAAATATTTGAGATACAGATTCATTTTATCCTTTATAATATTATATTGTAATTTTCAAGTTGCAAGGTTATGGTGATAATTTTTCTCTTTGATTTTATAGATTGTTAAAAATGGAATCCTTCAACAGGAAAAAAGAACTCTTAATGTCTATTTCTTTAGATTCCTTAACTTTAAGCACATCTCAACTTTTTATTCATTCACCTTCCATTCCTTGCCAATAGTGTTGCACTTTTCTACAATTTTGGAAAATCTTGGAAATCAGACCCAGGAATTATTAAAGCAACGGAAGAACAGAAGAAAAAGGTAATAGGAAATAAACCAATTACTTCTTTTTTTAAAAAAAATTTTATTTAGAATATTTTTCCATCGTCACATGATTCATGATCTCTCTTTCCCCTCCCTAAGCTGACAAGCAATTCCACTGGGTTATACATGTACCATTGTTCAAAACCTATTTCTATGTTATTCATATTTGCTTTAGAGTGATCCTTTAACATCAAAACCTAATCATATCCCCATCAAACTACGTCATTGATTATATATTTTTCTTCTGCATTTCTGCTCCCACAATTCTTTCTCTGGATGTGGATAGTGTTCTTTCTGATAAGTCCCTCAGAATTGTCCTGGGGTCATTGCATCGTTGCTAGTAGAAAAGTCCATTACATTTTATTGTACCACAGTGTATTGGTCTCTGTGTACAATGTTCTCTTGGTTCTGCTCCTTTCACTCTACATCAATTCCTGGAGTTCTTTCTCGTTCACATGGAATTCCTCTAGTTCATTATTCCTTTCAGCACAATAATATTCCATCACCATGGGGCAGCTGGGTGGCTCAGTGGATTGAGAGCCAGGCCTAGAGACTGGAGGTCCTAGGTTCAAGTCCGGCCTCGGACACTTCCAGCTGTGTGACCTTGGGCAAGTCACTTGACCCCTATTGCCCACCCTTACCACTCCTGGGCCAAGGACGGTCCCTAGCCCGGATGAAAAAGGAGGAGGGTTGGGCGTGGGGCTAGCAACTCCACCCTGTAAAAACTACATCTGCTAAAGAAACTGCAACCTAAAGTAGGGGCAGCTGGGCTAGCTCAGTGGATTGAGAGCCAGGCCTAGAGACGAAAGGTCCTAGGTTCAAACCCGGGCTCAGACACTTCCCAGCTGGGTGACCCTGAGCAACTGTGTGACCCATTGCCTACTGGTTGTGGCCCTATGCTCCTAGAATGGAGTCCCAGGATAAAAAAAAAAAAAATTAGATACCACAGTTACTTCTTAAGATTATATGTAGTTTAACCACCAGATTCTGGTTAATATTTATAGCCAGTGTGAAAGTATGATGAAAGACAACTGTATCATAAAATATTGCACATTAAACAGAAATAATGTATGCTTTTTTCTGGGTTTAAAATTATTGATATCTAATTATTGATATCTTTTGTTTGTGCATCAGCTTCCAAATATATTCTCCCACTTTCATCTCCTCAGAGGGCTTTCTTCTATAGCAAAAAATTAGAAAAAAAGAGAAAAGCTCAGTAAAAGTTACCAGTACATCAGTTGGAACAAATAATATATGTACTGTTCTACACTAATAACCCTCCACTCTGCAAAGAAAGAAGGGGCACATTTGCTCCTCTCTTTGGAACTGTGCTGGATCATTAAAATTACACAGTATCCATTTTATATTGCTTTTGTTCTTTTTATTTACATTGTTAACATCGCAAATATTTTTCCAATTCTGCTTACTTTATTTTGTATCAGATCTCACAAATCTTCTCATGATTCTTTGTATTCTTCATATTTATCATTTATTATAGAAGAGTAATATTCTTTTATAGTCATGTACCACAATTTGTTTAGCCATTCTCCGATAGATGAGTACCTGCTTTTAATTATATACTTATGATAGTGTTCATTTAAACAGAGTAATTATGTGTGTTTATATGCTTTGGTAAGCAGTGTTCATATCTGATCAAACCTTTTATTGAGACCAGAATTAAAATCACTGTTAATGACTTAAAGTTAAGGCCTTGGCATTGTGTTTGTGTATATACACACGTATGCACATATATATATTTTAATATTTAGAAAAAAATTTTTAAAAGATTTTTTCTTATTGCTGTTCTTGATTTTGTGGAATTAATCCTCCCATTAACTATTTATATTTTCATCAAAATTTCTGTTAATGTAAGAATCTTCCTCTTTAAAAAAAATTCTATAATAAAAAAAGTCATTATTAGCACAATGACTACTCTTGGACATTATTCAAAGTCCACATGCAATCAGTCAGGAGAGATTTTTGAAGTATTTACTTTGTCCCTTAACGCTAAATACAAATACAAAATGAAATAGTCCCTGATATTAAGCTGATTGATCACATAACTGTTTTGGGGAGACAGCATGGACATATTGAATACACTGAAATAGATACATAACGACTTTGAACAGAACACAACTAGAAGAGTGAGGAAAAGTTTCACGTAGAAGGTGGTCCTTGCTGTGATCCTTACAAGAAGTTTGAGATTAGAGGGCAGCTGGGTAGCTCAGTGGATTGAGAGTCAGCCCTGGAGATGGGAGGTCCTGGATTCAAATCAGGCCTTAGATACTTCCTAGCTATGTGACCCTCTGCAAGTTACTTACCCCCCCCCCCCACCATTGCCTAGCTCTTACCACTCTTCTGCCTTGGAGCCAATACATAGTATTGATTCTAAGATGGAAGGGCTTTAAAAAAAAAAAAAAAAAAAAGAAGTTCGAGATCATAAAGGAGGAAGCAAGGAATGGAGGAATTCCAAATATGGGAGATAGAGCAAAAGCATGGAGGTAGGAGATGGAGTGTCACATGTGAGGAGTGGTGAGAAATTCTGTCTCTTTGTCTGGGCATATAAGTATTGTGCATTTATAATATGTAATAAATATGGAAATGTAGGTTGGTGCCACGTTATAAAGGACCTTAAATTTGTAACTGAAGGGTTTCTAGTTGAACCTAGAAGTGAGATAGACAGACACGCTGGAGTTGATTGTGTAGAGAAGTGACCTGTATATGAGAAAGGTTACTTTGGTGTGTGAAAGATAGAGGAGAGAGTCTTGATGACGAGAGACCAGCAAGGAGGCCATTATGGTAGTCTGGGGGAGAGTTGGATGAAGACTTAACTAGGGTCATATTTCTCTGTGAGTGGAGATAAGGGGAGTGAATGAATACATGAACTAATGAATGAAGCCTTGAGTAAGCCTTTATAATGTGTGGAACATGGTGCTCAGTGCTAAGGATATGAAAAGAAAAGTGAAATGTTCTATGTTCTCCAAGACCTCACATTCTCCTGAAGGAAATGGTACATATGGAAGGTTTCGGTAGCAAGTCAGAAGGAAAGGTCACAAGTCCTTAGGAGACAGAGGCAAATCCGAGGGAATGCTTCTTCTTTAATATCATTTCCACTGAAAAAATCATATCAGTTTCTGATGTTGAATCATTTGACAGTGCCATGGACAGTTTCATTGGATATAGAAATGACGAAATCTGGCAACACATTGGCTAAATGGGGTTAAGAAAAGTTGAGGGTGAAACATGGATGACCAGAAAGGTAGTGGTGCCCTTAGAAGAAACCAGGAAGTTTGTTTTTTCTGACAGTTATGAGCTTCATTCTGGACATGTTGAGTTTCAGATGCCAGTGGGACCTCTAGTTCATATGTACAGTAGGTAATTGGTGATACTGGGAATGAAACTGAGGAGAGAGGCTGGGGCTGGATATGTGGATTTTGTAGCCATCAGCATAAAACTGATCCATGCCATCTGATCAGGTCACCAAGGATAGAATATAGAGAAAGAAAAGGGTCCATAAGAGAGGCTGGTTTATATCCATAGAGGGCATCTTATGAATAATGATGACTCAGAATGGGACACTGGAAAAAGTAATCTTACAAATAAAAGGAGATCCAAGAGAAAATGGAATATAATCAACATATGCAAAAAGCATTTGGAAAACATTTCTTTAACAATTTTACTTATGCAAAAGTTAACTTGAAAGAGATGGTATAGGGGGCAGCTAGGTGACTCAGTGGATTTGAGAGCCAAGCCTAGAGACAGGAGGTCCTAGGTTCAAATCTGGCCTCAGACACTTCCTAGCAGTGTGACCCTGGACAAGTCACTTAACTCCTATTTCCTAGCCCTTACCATTCTTCTGCCTTAGAAACAATTGATGCTAAGACGGAAGGTAAGGGTTTTAAAAAAAGAAAAAAAAAGATATATGGGTTCTGAAATAAAAGTATCCTTCACCCTGACAGATTTTACCTACACCCCATTTAGAATTCCAGACAAGTAAACAATATTTATTAAGGGTTTGCTAAGTTAGAGATCTCCAAATGAATAAGAATGTTGGAAAAGACTCATGGGGGCTATCGGTATGAATTGAATGAATGAGCATTACTTTAACACAAACTACGTGCTAGCCACTGGCATTAAAGATTAAGGTAAAAATCTCCAACTTTTTACTGAGTTATATAGCCTTCCCTAACAGATACCATTTAGTTTTCAGAAAATTCAAAACTAGAACTTGAAGGAAAGAGTTAGGGACAAGACTTCTTCTTTGGAAAGTGATGGAAAATAGGCAAGATAGCTTACTAGACTATAAGTTCAAAATTATAAAAGCAGTATTCTGGCTCACTCTGCCTTGCAAATCCTCTGCCCCTTTTTTACTGTATTTAAGAGTGGATTATTTAAGTCACCTGATTAATTGCTTTTTCCCTCTTCACTCATCCTTTTTAAAATAAGCATTTATTTTCTCCCCTCTTTCCCATTAAAAATAAAACAAAATAAAATCCTTATAAAAATCTCTAGTCAAGCAAATAAATTCCCATAATGGTCATATCCCAAAAATCTATACATGTATGTCACTCTCTATTCTAAGTCGTATTACTTTTTGGGCAGAAGGTGGGTAATCTTCATTTTTCTTCTTTTGGAATCATTATTTGTCATCAAATCAGAATTCTAAAGTCATTCAAAGTTGTTTTGCTCTATAGTATTGCCATTGTAGAAATCATACAATAAATTACATTTATTGTACATAATTTCATAAAAGTCTTCCCAGTTTCCTCTGAAACTGTATTGTCATTTCTTATTGCATACAATTATTCCATTATGTTAATAAATGATTATTTGTTCAGCCATTGCTTACAGGTGGGTACTCCCTTTATTTCCAGGTTTTTGCTGTGAAAAGAAATGCTATTTTATATATGGGCCCTTTTCTTTTCTTTGATACCTTTGTGGTATGAGCCTAGTCGTGGTAAGTTTAGTGATTTTGGGGGTGGGGGGGAGGCACAGTTTTAGATTACTGTCTAGAATGGCCGGTCCAGTTTTCAGCTCTACCAGTAGTGCATTAATGTGCTTGTTTTCCTACAGCCTCTCCTTTTTGGTCATCTTTGCCATTGTGACAGGTATGAGGTAGAACCTCAGAGTTGCTTTAATTTCATATGGTTGTTGATAGCTAGGATTGCTTTTATTTTTATTTTTATTTTTATTTTTTTGGAAACTGCCTGTTCATTTCTTTTGACCTTTTATCAATTGGGGAATCATTCTGATTCATAGAAATGTCTTGAAATTGAGATCCTTAGCAGAAAAACTTGCTGCACATTTTTCCCCCAGTTCACTGCTTTCCTTATAATTTTAACTGCATGATATTGTATGTGCAAAAACTTGGTAATCAGAACCGTCCATTTTATTTTTACAAATCCATGTCATCTCATTTGGTCTTGAATGTAAATCAGAAAGGTAATTTTTTATTTGCTCCTTTAATTTGCTCATGATGTCAGCTTTTATATCTGCTTCATGGATCATTTGGAGTCTCTCACCTTTCATCTTCTGTCTCCTTCCTTACTACATATCCCCCTTCTTCTCTCTCCTTTCTTCTCACCTCTCTTTCCTCTTGGCTGTGGGCCCCCCCCCCCATTTTTTCACCATTAGGTTATTAAGTACACCCCTGCATAAAGATTGATGATGACAAGAACTTTCTTTTCTAGGTCTTATGTAATTATGACTGTACCATGTGCAGGACTAATTGATAGGCTTCATTTCTATAGGAGTTTTTCCTCTGTATAGTAGCTGTGCATAATTTTTAATAAATCTTTACTTGTACAGAACTTAACTTTAAAGAAGAGGGTTCTGATACGAAAGTACTCCGCACCCTCTGCCAGCATTTTACCTCCACACATTGTTTCAGAATTCCAATCAAACAGATCATATTTATTGCTTGCCAGATCAGAGATCTCTGAATGAATATAAATGTGGGAATAGAAGCATTGGTATTTCCAAGACTTGTGGGCTGTTTCCATCAAGGTCTGAGGTAGTCAGTGTTATTGGAAGTTCAGATTTAAGTCACATAAATCCCTGAAAAGTCACATCCTGGTGCACCCCATATATGTTGGGGGGATTTTTTTGTGACCATTTGTCACTGTACCATCCTTAAATAAATTCCTTAACCAAGAGCTAACTTAATATCTACTCTTTGATTAAGTAGAAGTATGAGAGGTATAGTCATATATCCTACTAGTATATAATATCTACTACAGTAGCAAAATCTCACTATTGGCCTTTTGGGTAAGATCAAGTACAGCCCCTCAAGATAAGAGATAACACCTGGGAGTATTCTATATAAAACTCATGTAAGAACAAATACTAGAGTAGTCCAAAGGAGGCATAACATTTAAAACAAATTTTATAAAAAGTTTATTTACTTCCTTTTCATGATTATTTATGAATCACTCAGATCTGTATTGCATTTTGCTGTATAATACAATAATACCCTTCAAGGCTACTGAACCACATAGGGCTATATGGCCATAGTCTGTTATGCATTTTGGATATTTTTGTGCTTTGTATGGATATTTTTCCTTCTTCCTCATGATTAACTCTCACATTTTATTGCTGTTGATTTATTCTATAGCAATTTATACTTCTCCCCTGCCTTATAGGTTTTTTTGTTTTGTTTTTGTTTTTGCTTTTGCTTCTAATCTACTATGGGAAACCAGATAAAGCAAGCTTACTGCAGTTTATCTAAAATGGACACTGAATGAGGAGTTTAATGGTTGTACTTCAAATAAAATTTATGAGATTTAGAGCAGTTAATTCTTGGTTCTTAACTGTGTTTTTGGAAGTTAGAAGGCAGGATTTGAACCTGAGTCTAGCTGACTCCAAATCTATCATTCTAGCTACCATTCTACATTATTATTCCCTTTCTTAACATGCCTCCCATTCATTGACAAACCTTCCTCCCCCCCCCCAACCCCCTTGTAATATGACAAAATAATTAAGCAGGGTCAACCAATATAGCATCGCTAGGCAAAAGCATGTATTATTCCACATCCAGATCCTCCTCCCTCTTTGCTGAGCCAAGAGTAGTCATTACAATTAATACTAGTTCAGCTACTTTTCATTATTTTCATTTATGTTTTTGTGTTCATTGTGTGTATTTGGTCTCCTGATTCTCCTTACTTTCTATATCAGTTCATAAAAGTCTTCCCATTTTTGTCTAAATTCTTCAGGGCACAGCAATATTCCACTAACTGTACTCAGATATACTACTGTTTGTTCAGCTATTCCCCAATTGATAGGTACCCACTTTGTTCCCACTTTTTTGCTAACACAAAAAAGTGCTATGATGACTATTTTGGTAAACATAGATACTTTCTTTTCTCTTTGACCTTAGGGTGTATGCATGTTAGAAGGATCATTGGAGCAAAGAGTATGAACAATTTAGGCCCTTTTGCTGCCATAATTCCAAATTATTTTCCAGGATGCTTAGATAAACTCACAGCTTCAGTAGCAAGTGCTATCAGTATGCCTGCCTCCTCCCCACAGCTTCTCTGACATTGATTTTTTCATCATCTTTACCATTTTGTTGGGTATAAAGTTGAACCTCAGAACTGTTTAAATTTGCTTTCCTGTAATTTTCAGTGATTTGGAGCATTATTTCATATGGAGATTACAGTTCTTCTTTTGGAAATTGTTCATATTCTTTTCCCACTGATCTATTGAAGAATGACTCTTGATCTTACAGAGATACTGGAAGAATAGACGACCCCCCCCTCCCATTTTCATCTAAATTTTTTTTATGCCCACTTATATTCATTTGAAAGTTATTGCGGCAGTTGATTTAAGGTGCTGATCTAAACTTAATTTCTGCCAAATTGGTTTCCAGTTTTTTCAGCAATCTTGTCCAATATGGAGCTAGTTCTTCCCCTGGTAAATTGTATTCTTCATTTTATATAGATTTTTTTTTTCGTTATTTCAGGGTCTCAAACATTCTCTTCTGATGATTTGTTTTTATATTCCCAACCTATAATAGTAGTTTTATTACAGCCTTATAATATAACTTTAAGAGGCAGGGTTATATTGTTTGTAGAGTATTAGTCCTGGATTCAGCAAGACCTACAGGTTCTGCCTCTATCCAATTCAGTTGTGTGGCCATGTGAGTCAGTACTTTACACATCTCTCATCTCTCTAAGACGAAACATTTCAGATAAGTTGTGATCTCCTTTGATGGAGGAAACATACACATTCAGTATAGAAGTCCAGAATTGATATCTTTAAACACATAACTACATGTGTTTATTATCATACATCTAAGAATATAGTAACAGTCTTTCATTTTTCCTACATATTTCATTTTTGATAACAACCAAAGAAACTAAGTGTTTTTATCTATGTTGCAGGCACTCAGTAAGAAATGACAAAAGTATAGCCAAAACTTTGTAGAGGTAGTGAACTCTAGATTTACAATATCATAAATATTGTCAGACCTGATCATTTGGTTTTGTGGAACAACCTCCCAACCCTTCTTAGGAGAAAAAGGAAAACTACATTTAAAAGGTATGATGTCAAAACAAGAAATATTTTAGAAAATTTAAAAAGACTGGTTAAGATGTGAATTTCACCAACAGAAAAAATATTTTCTAGTAGCCCCAATTTAAAAATGTACCTGCTTTAGGTCTCTTATTACTGTAAGCTAGGCGATACAGTGGCTTAGAATGTTGCGCTTGGTGTCAGGAAGGACCTGACTTCCTGTCTGGCCTCAGAAACTTTATAAGCTCTATGACCCTGAGCAGTTCATTTAGGCACTGTATGCCTCAGTTTCCACATATTTAAAATGGTCTATGATTGTATAACTGTATTAGTTGGGGGTGGAACTTAAATTCTAGACCTCTTGACTCTGAGACTAATCCTCTACAACAATACAACCCTGACTCTTAAAGCTACATTATGAAGCTTTAATAAAACCATTATTACTGTTTGAAAATATAAAAATAAGTCACCAGAGCAGACTTGAAGACCCAGAAATAACTAAAAACATCAGTCCAAAGTCTGACAAACTGAAGACTACAAATTACAAATTAATAGGGGAATAGCTGGACAAGGCTGCTGGAAAGACTGGAAACCAGTTTAGCAGAAATTAAGTTTAGATCATTTTAGATACTCTTTAGACTTCTGGTGCTATTGGTATCAGTTACATCATCCCTGTAGAAGTAACTAAATGGTACTTCATCATTGCAAGATGCATGCAGTCCTGTACTTTGGGCAATGGATTTCTAACAATTTGGATTTGTACTTTAGTACTTCAACTGATTTTAGCATATTCTCAACTCACTGCATTTGCAACATGCAGGCAGTACACAAATTCACTTTAGTCAGCCCACAGTTGTAACCTTCTGTTTCCTAGCCTTATCTTGACCCATAGTTTATTCCCCAATCTTGCACAGTTTTTTTCCTTGAAGAATCTTGGCTCTTGATGTTGACTCAACAACTGCAAAGTATTTGTGTGGCCTGGTGGGTAAAGTGGGGAGAAGGAGGAGGAGGGTCCTTACTTTGTTGTTCAAGAAGCAGATGAGGTGAAAGAGAGGAAGTCAGTGTTCATATGAATAAAGCATCAGTAGGGGAGGACATAGAGAAATACAGGAAAAATGGTATTAGATTATGAAGTGAACCTAGAGGCTCACTTTCCAAAGGAAGGATTCCAGATGCTTTGAGCACTAAAAATCTTAATGTACCATGCAGTTAAAGGGTTCCAGATCTGGGAGATGGAAGATCTTAATTTTGGAGCTAATTTTGACACAGTCATTAGTGATCTTAGGCAATTTATTTTACCACTCTGTGCCTCAGTTCCCTCATGAAAGGTAAGAGAATTGGTCTTGGGAACTCTTGTGATTTATTCTCCATGTAAATTCTTTGCCTCAAAAAGGGGACAATTGGAAAGACAACATTTATTTGGATACGTAAATTCTGTAGCCATGCTGTGGAGATGTTTGCAAATGCACTATTTTAAAGCAAAATACAAGATGTGTTAAAAATGAACAGTCTCATGATTCTGTAGATTTGAGAGGCAAAGCTTAAGATGAGAGACTTTAATTAAACATGTATTTAATGTGCAAGTCATTGTCCTAGCTAGGCAAGCCTCTTAACCCCAGTTGCTAGACCAGCATTGGCTAAGACATGGCCACTGTATGCAGAGGCTCTACTTGGGGAACTGCTTTGTTCCCCCTCTTCCCAATGCCTGAGGACATTTTTTGCATGCTCCACCCCTCTGTGGAACAGCCCCAAACTAGCACTTTCTCCCTTAACTCTCTATGGTGATTGACAGCTTGAACTTGCCCTTTTGGCACTCGAACTCTCCAAGGAGGGCCTACGCCTTATCACACTTCTGCTTTGGAATCAATACTTGTTATCAATTCTAAGATAGAAGGTTAAAAAAAACACCAAAGATATATATAGTTTATATCAGGATGAAAGACGAAGATACTAGGCTGACAAGATGGTTTCTCAAGAAAGGAAAAACATGACTACTAACAGTTTAATCTCTAATCCCTATGTTGTTTAACAGTTCAGTTGTGTCTCTGACTCTTTATGGCCCCATGGATCCTAGCATACCAATATTGCCTATGGAGTTTTCTTGGCAAAAATACCTGAGTAGTTTGCCATTTCCTCTCCAGTGGATTAAGGCAAATTAGGTGCCCAGGGTCACTCTCAGATTGGATTTGAGTCCCGACTCTAGATCCAGTGCTCTAATCACTGATTCTCCATCCCCATTCTAGCACAAGATTGTTTGTAGCAAAGAAAAAGAAAGTAGTAAAATATACCTTAAAGCGTTTCCCCTAAAGCTTTTTTGTCCCTCTTGTTCAGAACCCTATGAAAGCCTTTCCAAAGAAGCCCTCAATAATTCTATGACCCCAATGAAATGGTGCATTTACTTTCTAAAATATGAAATAAGTTTGTGCTACCTTATGTTAAATTCAAATTATTTATTTGGTTATTACATTAGCCCATTTAAAAAATCCATTTTCAGTATATTTTATAAGGCTTTCTGTTTGACAAGGCAGGATCCAAAAAAGTTAGATAGAACAAGTGAGCCAAATATCATAAGATAAAGCATAATTCAAATATGTTAAAAAAGTTGTATAAGTACAGGGTGAGATACAGTTAGATAATTCTTTGTAACAATGAAAGATTGGGACTTCTTTACTTCTTAGCCTGGACTTACAGGAGTGAAGGGGTTAAAACGCAGGTTCAAAACACAGAACTTTGGAATCTTGCTTATTCTGTCCTGGTCAACTCATATCTGAGTCATTGCTTTTAGTGCTAAGGGGACATTGACACATTGGAATACATCTAGAAAACTAAGAGGACTGAAAAGCATGCTATAAAAGAATTAGATGAAAGAATTGGAAATTAACTTTTAGAGAGGATATCATAGCAGCCCTGAATTACCTGGAAGACTTTCATATGGCAATGGAATTAGACTTTATCTTTTGGGTCTAGAGGGTAGAACTGGGAACATTGATGCAGAGATACAAATTTCGAGTCAATATAAAGAAACCATTGCTAACGTCACTAAGCAGATAAACATCCTGAAAGACTAATTGACTGCATAAGAATTAGATTCCTATTACTAATAGAGTAGTTTTTAAGTTGAAAAAGAGTAAATAAACACTTTGTGGTTGTTTTCCTACAATCTGTATAATGTTAAATCTCTTTTATGTTAATGTGGCCTCAAAATATAGCAAAAGCTCATGTTCTTGAACTATTTTCCCTTCGTCTCTCTGAGCTTAGGTTGTCTTCTTATTGCTTAGTTTGTTGCTTTCTAAACTTTAAGGGTGTAGCAATATACTTATATGCTCTCTCTCTCTATATATATAAATATAATGTATGTGTTTGTATATAGTTTATTAAATTTGGTGTTTGCAGTTATTATTTCAATGGAATTGTGATCATAATTACCAACACACATACTCTGCTGTGATATAAATTACAACCCGTCTATACCTTTTTCATCCATCTCTGAAGTGGTCAAATATATTTAAATGGACACTATTTGAAGTTATAATTAAATAAAATATAGTAATTCTAGCCCAGTGGAAATCTGCAGAATTTGAATAATAGAACCATTTTGGGCAATTCACATTTAGCACTAATTAGAATCTCATAGAGTTCCCATAAATCCTCTGGAGAAGGGTTCAACCAAAATTGTTGGGGGCTTTCTTCAGGACTCTTAATATTATGAAAGTACCAGTTCATCAGTGTTAATTTATTCCTTGTTCTCAAAATCTCCCGCCTACCTCCTTATTTGGTCATACATATATTTTATACCACTTCTTGTCGACAATTCTGGCTTGGTCATAAACTATAGCCTACTTAACATGTCATGTATCTCTCTTTAATTTAGTCTTGAGGTGATTCTTTGATTTTGATTTATTGAAAATTATGATATTTTATGATCTGCAAGCATATAATATCACATGAAAACTATTGGTGGTAATAAGGTTTGTTTCAGAGAAAAGCTTTGGGGTTTTATAAACATCATGTAGTTCTGTGTAGTCATTAAAAAGAGTGCATCAGACCCTTGTTCAGTAATGTTAGTAGCCTGCTATTACATCATTGTTTTAATTGCCACAGTAGACTCAACTTAGATCACTTTGAGTTACCTTTCCAGAGACTCTACATTTCAGCTAGTTGGGAATCTAACCCAGGACTGCCTTTATCGTACATAAATGCTTCATCTTGTTCAGATTGTTAAGAGTTTTTATCCTACAAATAATTCCTTTTTTATATGAAGATGATGCTGACATTAGATCTTTTGCTTTAAGTTATAACAGATAATGTATATGAAAGCACTTTGAAAACTGTAAATCACTATAGTAAATAACATTATTAGTTGATGAAGACTAAATCCATGATTTCATTGGTATAAGGACCTCCCAGATGAGGAAGCTCCTCCCTACCATTGCAGGTGGCTACCTTCTCTACAACTTTGAGATCTTAGGAAGTTGCCTGGAGGACTGAAAGGTTAAATGACCTCGCCAGCATGCCAGAAGTAGGACTTGCAACAAGTTCTTCCAGGCTTTGAGGGTAGCTGTCCACTCCATCATGCTGCCTTTCATTTATTACTATTGATCCATCAATCAGCTCACATTTATTAACACCTACTATATGCCAAGCACCCATGCTCAGTGCTGGGGATACTAAGAAGGCAAGAAATAATCCCAGCTCTCAAGGAGCTCAAGAGTCAGATGGGACACAACATATACAAAGCTAACATAGGAACAGTTGGGAGTAGTCTCAGAATACACTCAGACTGAGGAAGACTGGGATCAGTTCTGTTTTCACACGTGTGAACTGGTTAATCACACATAACAAGACTGAAGTCTGTGGCAAAGAAGCAGTGTAAACTGACTGATCTATTTGAACCCAGAACCTTGGCCTCCCTTTTAAACCTTCATTGAAACTCTTTAGCAACATTACGTTTTTCATAAAATGGACAAGAGCTTCTTGGCACATGTTTTGTAGGTTTATTATGCATGCTGTGTTTTAATGTTCTTTAAATATTGATCAGGTAGCTAAGAAATTAACTTTTTAGGATTTTAAGAAAGTAAAAAACTAAAATATTCTTTCATTAAAAAATACATAAGTACAAAAATGTGTTTAAAGTATTCTTTTTTTATTGATTCCTAGTTACATAAAATACTAATCTTTTTCCTTTTTTTCCTTTTCTCCATCTAAAGACAATAGTTGAACTTGCAGAGACAGGAAGTCTGGACCTCAGTATATTCTGCAGTACCTGTTTGGTAGTATTCTCTCTTTCTCTTTTTAATCTAAAATGTAATATATTATAATTTTTATGGAAGCATTTCAAAATCATTTGAATTATAACAAAATTTTATTTTGTGTATATATTTAAAATTTTAATATTTCTTTTTCAAACCTCTTAGTAATTCAATCTTTGATTCAATGGATAACTTTGATAACATTTTCCCAGACTGAATTGAATTTGCATTTAAAGCTTTAGCTTTTAATTGCTTGATTTGACTTCCATCATTATGCTATGATTAATGCCACAAATCATCATCAAGAATCAATGTATGCTTAAGCTTGTTCAATTTTCATCCAGTTTTATCCTATAGTATAAACAAGATCCAATATGTTGTCATTGTTTATCTGTATGAATGTTATATAGTAGGTTTTTAAATGATAGTATTCTATCATGTTTTCTTTAACTATTTCCTCCTTATCCTATCATGTTTGTATGTAAAATGCCATGCTTTGTACCACTTTACTAGTCCATTTGATTTCTCTTTGCTAATTTGAAAGTGTCTTCAATTTTTTTTTTAAACCCTTGTACTTTGGTGTATTGTCTCATAGGTGGAAGATTGGTAAGGGTGGGCAATGGGGGGTCAAGTGACTTGCCCAGGGTCACACAGCTGGGAAGTGGCTGAGGCCGGGTTTGAACCTAGGACCTCCTGTCTCTAGGCCTGACTCTCACTCCACTGAGCTACCCAGCTGCCCCCCTTCCTTCTTCAATTTTTATGTTAAGTTTAAAGTGTTGACAAGATTCTTTTGTATTTCCAGACAGACTTACCAAACATTTCTGTAGACATGTTCATTTCCTCTCTGATTGTACCTTAACAAAGACTGCCATTTAAAAGATTGTTGCAACATTAATAACCAGCCTTTAAGGTGCTGTTTTTCAGTGGGAATAATTGTTCTATCCAGAAAACCAAGAACACTTTGTCAACACAGTCCCCATTTGGTGAACAAATTATTTATATGGTATTTCGACATGAATTAATTTAAAAAACCACATAAATATTTACTGGCAAGAATGAGACTTTTTGTTGGCTATTAAATAGTAAGAATTCATTATCTTAAATGTTATATGTTGGTTAGTGAATTCTGTGATAGCAAAATTACAAACTTGCTTATAATAATAGCAGAAATGTTCATTTATTGCCTTTTTTTTTTTTTCCATTTATTGACTATTGAAATCCTTCCTCTCCTTCAAATTTCACTTCTTTCAAGGACCTCTCCTCATCCAGCTGTGACCATTTCCTCTTTTGGACTCCCTGGCATTTTACTTGTAACTCTTTTGTAACATGTCACATTGGTGTTAGTTATTTTTGCATAGGCTTTTTCTTGTCAGCTAATTAATTTTTTCAGCTTTTTAATTCAGTTTTTTGATCTTTTGTTTTTGAGAAATTAAAATTTTATGATACCAGTTTGTAATAGTTTTCTTTTGTGTTTTCTTTGTCAGCTGAAAATCTTGGCATCAGAGATAGTCATAAATTTTTTTTCATATTTGTATTTTTCCAGAGTAAATAAATAAAGACAAAGAAGCTGTTTTACCTGTCATCTTCTTCATTGTACCTAGCACATCTTCGCTAGGTGCCCAATAAATGTCTGTTGACTTTAAAAATTGAAGTTTTCCTGAAAAGTATTTGGAGCAAAGTTTTATAAAAGATAAATTATAATTTTACCACCAAAAGATCCTGCATTTTTTTTAAAGAATTAAATTTTAATTTATTTTGTAAATTTGGATTTTTATATTCAAGTTTTGCCTTTGTGTACTTCGTTATTTAGATCGCCAAGATGCCAAAAACTCCTTAGACTATTTACCTCACTCTTTCTTGTCATAGCAAAATAATTTAAAAACCACTTCCAATTTAATGATATCTTATCAGTACTTTTATTCAAACACTAGTAAAAAGCACCATAAGTAAAATTTGTTTTTGGCATTCATCAGTAGTAAACATTATCCTATTGTAAGTATTATTGTTACCAGAGACCAACCTTTTCAGAACAAGTGGTTCATGTACATACTTTACCATTATTTTTTGTGATGGCTTCATATTGCCAGTGTTTTTTAGGAGTACTCTTAGCTTCATATATTTTCACATATTTAAAATAGCTGACTTAAATAACAGAATATTTTCTTTTCTTGCCTACTGAGATCTGAGCCTTATGGTTTTGTTTTGTTTTGTTTTTTTCTTTTGTTAAGTCAGTAATATCCAAAGCATCTCTAAAAACTTGAGCACATTTCCTGTACTTCCTTAGGTCTCTGGGAGCTCTAGCAGGAGAAATGCTACTTTTTAGGTTTAGGTCTTAGGAGTGCAAGTAACAGGAAGCAGATAAGTAAAATATTTTTGTTGCAAAATTTGTTACTTTAGAGAAGAAAACATTTTATTTTTAGTGACTTGGACTCATAAATACTTATATATCCTCACCAGTTTTTTTTTTATTTCTTCATTTTTCATTCTCAATTTTTTATTAAAGTGTAAACTAGTGTGCCCACTAACAAAAATGCAAATAAATTTCAGTACAACTTTCATCAGGAAAGTTCACGAGTTTGATATATTTTTATCATGTAAAAGTTGAGAGAGGTGGATGAATTCTGTAAAAGTATAATAGCAATCTCTTTCCCTTTCATTCAGTAACTGTGTTCATAGTACTGTGCCAAGTTCTTGGGGAGTTTAGATGAGCTTTGCCCTCATGTCCCCAGCTGACAATCTTTTGGTTTGAGGAAATTAGAATTTTGTGTTACCAATTTACAATGGTTTTTTTTTTAATCAGCTAAAAATCTTGACATCAGAGATATGTTTTTGTTCATATTTGTATTTTTCCAGAGTAAATAAAAGAAAATAAAATGTTGAGCTTTTCCCTTAAATACATGTCCTATTTTAATTCTACTTTAAAATATACCTTTTAACAGATACGGAAGCCTGTGAGGTCCAAACATTGTGGTGTATGCAATCGGTGTATAGCAAAATTTGATCATCATTGCCCGTGGGTGGGTAATTGTGTAGGTAAGCATGTTGGTAATTATTTAAATATATTACTTATTTTAATTTGACAAGCCTTTGAAGAGAATTGCTATTACATAGGTTTCTTAGAGATCATCTACTCCCACCTCCTTCTTTATTCAGAGATAAACTGAGTTACTAGGCCTTCTCCTTATCTGCTGTCCCCTACCCTACCCACACACATCATCTTAGTGTGTGTTTGGTATTCTAAGACAGAAGGCAATGGTTTCTTTAAAAAAAAAAAAAAAAGGAACCATGGCTAAAGATTTTCTTTGAAGAGTGTTTACTTTAACCACCCTCCCCCACATTAAAAAACGTAAGACAGAATATTTAGTGTTTCTTTGCTTTACTAGGAATGTTTTTTTCCAGTATGAATGTGGTAGTTACATTGTCTTGTAATAGTGAAAGTTTCTTATTGCTTTGAGAGCCTTCACTTAAAGTCCATTGTTTTAAAAAATATTGTTGTAATGTAGCATAACTGTTGCAATGGTTGGTGTGAATCATCTCCATTTTGTTTTATGTGCCAAGAAAATGTGTCCATCTCTTCTTGGTCAGTGTTTGATTTTCTTTTTTACTGGTGGAAATTGATTACTTTTGTGTTACTCCCTAGGAGCAGGCAACCATCGTTACTTCATGGGCTATCTATTCTTTTTGCTCTTTATGATCTGCTGGATGATTTATGGTTGCATTTCTTGTGAGTATAAATATGGTTTTTCTCTTTTTTTAAACCCTTCCCTTCCCTCTTAAGAAAATCAATATTGTGTATTGGTTCAAAGGTAGAAGGGTTAGGCAATGGGGGTTAAGTGATTTGACCAGAGTCATACAATACAGGTAAGAAGTATCTGAGGTCAAATTGAACCCAGGACCTCTCATCTCCAGGCCTATCAATCCACTGAACCACCTAGTTGTTCCCAGTCTTATTCTCTTAAAAGTTAAATTTCCAAGTATTTTCTTAGTATTATTAGATTTCATTTGTCCATATTATTAAACCGTTTATTCATTACTAAAGTTTATATATCATAAGTTTTGCAAAAATTTCACTATGGTAACATAAATAGAATAAAATTTGTATTTCATATTTTTCTCAAACTTGAGAGTCAGCTCCCAAAACAAGTAAGTAGCACCTTATAGATGAGATAATTAGAGACATGGTCCCAATAAAAAAGTCCAGGAAGAATGTAAAGGCTTTCCTTAGAAGTGGCTGTCATAATGAGCAAGTAAAAACCTTTCCCTTTCTCTTTATTATGAGTTAATAAGCTCCTAGGCAAGCTTGAAAGAAACCAAAATTGCAATTTTTTCCCAAGTGTTTGCATGTATGCAACTCAAATCAAAACTTTCATTATATGACAGAGGAATAACTTTTTTTTAACATTTATTAATATTCATTTTTAACATGGTTACATGATTCATGCTCCTACTTTCCCCTTCACCCCCTGCACTCCTCCCATGGCCGATTCCCATTTCCACTGGTTTTAATGTGTGTCATTGATCAAGACCGATTTCCAAATTGTTGGTAGTTGCATTGGTGTGGTAGTTTCGAGTCCACATCCCCAATCATGTCCGCCTCAACCCATGTGTTCAAGCAGTTGTTTTTCTTATGTTTCCTCTCCTGCAGTCCTTCCTCTGAATGTGGGTAGCGTTCTTTACCATAAATCCCTCAGAGCTGTCCTGGGTCATTGCATTGCTGCTAGTCCATTACATTTGATTTTACCACAGTATATCAGTCTCTGTGTACAATGTTCTTCTGGCTCTGCTCCTTTCGCTCTGCATCAACTCCTGGAGGTCTCTCCAGTTCACATGGAATTCCTCCAGTTTATTATTCCTTTGAGCACAATAGTATTCCATCACCAGCATATACCACAGTTTGTTCAGCCATTCCCCAATTGAAGGTCATACCCTCCTTTTCCAGTTTTTTGCCACCACAGAAAGCTCAGCTATAAATATTTTCGTACAAGTCTGTTTATCTATGATCTCTTTGGGGTACAAACCCAACAATTGTATGGCTGGATCAAAGGGCAGGCATTCTTTTATAGCCCTTTGAGCATAGTTCCAAATTTAACTTAGCAGTTTTAAATGCCTTCTACCCTCTAGCTATAGTTTTACTGCTTTGCCCATGAATATATCAAGCTATTTTTATTAGTAAGACACATGCATTGTTTATGAAAAAAATCAATAAAAATATCCTTTTTGATAATATTGTCAGAACAGTGCCAAGCAAGTGTTTAGTGAATCCATGTTTCTGCTTTGATTATAGATTGGGGCATCCACTGTGAGACTACTTACACAAAGGATGGATTTTGGACATATATTACTCAAATTGCCACATGTTCACCTTGGATGTTTTGGATGTTCTTGAACAGTATTTTTCACTTCATGTGGGTAGCTGTATTACTCATGTGTCAGATGTATCAGGTATGAGAAATCCGTTCACTATGATATAATGCTATGCTACTAGGAAACTCTTTAGGATTGTTATAGCTATCTAATAATAATTCTTCTTTATGTGCTTCAGGCTTATAAAACTATTTTCTCACAACATTATTGTGAATGAGAATGAATGAGTGAATATCCATTTATTGAGTGCTTACCATTTGCCAAGGACTCCTTTAAGATTAGGGATACAAAAAAGAAAAGCAAGACTCTCCCTCTTCTCAGGAATTCATATGCTGATTGATAGGACAGCAATTCTGTGGCTGTCCCACTGGTTACAGTTGAGGAAATTGAACCTTAAAGAAATTAAATGACTAGCCAAACACAGTGAAATTGCTGAATGCCCAAGGCAGGATTCAAACCCAGATCATTTGACTAACAATTTTCTTTAAGCATAGATTTGGTCACACCATTTTCCGATTTGGCCAGTTCCAAAGGCTTTCTTTTGCTTTCTTTTTTAAATGTAAACTTCTCTTTTTAGCTTTTAAATCCTATTACAACATGGCTCTAATTTATCTTGTTAATTAATTGACTGATTGAAAGATCTGCTTAAGAACCAACTCTAACAAGAAACCTATTCTAATCCCCCAGTTGCTTTTGTGCCTTTCTCCCAAAATTACTCATTGTCTATTTTGTCTGTAGTTGGTATTTAGTCTTCTGTGTGCATAGAGTATGAGCTCTTTTGAGGTCAGCCTGTTTAGCTGTTGTGTCTCCTACACCTAATCTAACGCCTCCCTCATGTTAATTAAAATTTTAAGAAATCCTTGTTTATTGATCAAAAATTTATTTAAATGTTCAGATGAATTAAGAATTTACTTTTTCCTTTCTCATCTCATAGATATCATGTTTAGGTATTACTACAAATGAAAGGATGAATGCAAGAAGATATAAGCACTTTAAAGTTACAACAACATCTATTGAAAGCCCATTCAAGTAAGCAAATACTAACGTATTTTGTATGCCTTAATTTTGCTGGATATAAGATTTTTTTTTGACTGTTTAGCAGATTCCCTGTAGATAATACAGATAATTTAACATAAAGGAATTTATATCTGAAGCTAAATTGTAAACCATAACATTGCAAATTCACTTTTCCATGGGAATACTACTTCTTCCCCATCCTATTGTAGTCTAACATTTCTTGCAGAAATATTTCTAGTATTCTGAGTAAATTTCCCTTCAGACTTCATTGCAATTAATTTGTGGTGCCTATTAGAAAAAAATTCAAATTTTATGCTCCTGTCAGTAATCTTTGTTTTTTTGTGCCTTGGTAAAAGTGAATGAATTCCATTATGTCGCTGAGTGTTAGCTTGGACTCTTGGAATTCAGGTCTGCTTTGTTCTATTTCTGTCTGTCTCTCCCTTTAAACAAAAACCAAAAATTAGGAAACTACCGAGAGGAAAATTAACAAAGGATAAAGCACTTTAGTGTTCCTGAGACATCTCTCCTGGGGGAGGAATTGATTGATTTACACAGAGTTGTAACTGAGAGCTTGAAATGTCAATGTTCTGGTACTTCTGTTTCTTTTAACTATCTTCCAGGTGGCATGTTTCTGCATATTTTGATTTACACATTTTTCTTTTTCTTTTTCTTCTTTTTTTTTAAACCCTTACCTTCCATTTTGGAGTCAGTACAGTGTATTGACTCCAAAGCAGAAGGGTTAGACAATGGGGGTTCAGTGACTTGCCCAGGGTCACACAGCTGGGAATTGTCTGAGGCCATATTTGAACCCAGGACCTCCTGTCTCTAGGCCTGGCTCTCAATCCACTGAGCTACCCAGCTGCCCCACCTATACATTTTTCTCTAAGCTTGAAGAAACTTATTTTCCTTCAGTTGCTAATGTCCTTGCAATTTTTTTTTCACTTATCCATTGGGATTTTCCCCCAAACCAATCATAGTAACCTGGGAAAAGCTGTTATGCACCTGTTTTTGAAGTAGCACTTCAAACAACATAAGTATTAAAGAAAATTAAAGAAATTTATATGAATACTCTTTATGGCACTGCTATATACCACAGACATGTTGTAATTGGTTTTGTCTTTGTTAATAGCAGTCGGATAACATAAACAGTATAACCAAAAATTGTCCATTTCGGTTGACCTGGTTTAGCAGTTGCTTTTTGATGGACTAGATCTTCAAAGAAAGAAGGAAAAAAAAAATAAAAATAGCTTACAATGGCATAATATAGCCCTTTGTGTACCGTACATTATCTCACTTACCAATTCTTGCTTCCTGCCAATTCAGCCAATCCTGTGGCATAATTTGGTAAAAACAAAATACTTTTACAGTTAAGGAGATTGAGATTTAGTTTAAGTGACTTGTTCAGTGTCATACATGTAGGAAAGACCTCCAGCCTAGGACTTCTGAAATCCAAATGCCCTTTCCATTGTACCCCCTTGCCTCCTAGAATGGTATGTAGCTACATTTTTAGAGTAACTACAAGACCTGCCTCAAAATCTTTTCTTTAATAAAAGGGTTCTCCTTCAACCAAGTCATCTATCTTCGAGTAGTTACCATCACCAGCTGTTGAGAGAGGAAATTTGTCTTTACAGCTATAACACACAATACACATTTTTAAAAATTGGTAACTTTTAATTTTATATTACTTTCATTTCCAGATTTATCCCTTCCTCCCCTCCTCAGAGAACTGTTTATTGTTACAAAAATTTTATAAGGGTAGGAAAAGAGAAAGTAGTTCTGTGAAACTAACCCTCACACCCCCTAAATCTGGTAGTTTATGCAGTATTAGGTGCCTTTAATCTCCCCACATACTGCCCATTTTCTATCTTCCTTGGGCTCATGCTTAGTCATTGTAATGATTCAGTGTTCCATTTTATTTAGTAATAGACATCTTCTTAAAGGTTAGAAAAATGCTTGGCAATAGAGCAGTGCTTTGGGCTCTTGCAGCAAAGTATTACACTAATGAACATTTTTTTGCTTTTGCATTTTTTTTTTTTAGCCATGGTTGTCTAAGAAACATTATAGACTTCTTTGAATTCCGATGCTGTGGCCTCTTTCGTCCTGTCATTGTGGACTGGACTAGACAGTATACGATAGAGTACGACCAAATTTCAGGATCTGGCTACCAGCTCGTGTAGCACCCCTTTGTCCTGTGAGCAAGTCTTCTCTGAGCGATGCCTGGAAATCGTGTCTGTCTGTTTCTCTCTCACTCGAATCCACACCCTTCGAACAATAGCATGCTCTGTGTAGGGCTAACCCTGAATCTTACAGCACCTTCTCTTCGTCAGCTTTATCATAAAAGCGAGCGTGGACAGAACGCACTGCCACTGCTGAAAAGAAGGAGGAAGACCATCAACAGGATATGACTCGTCTAAATGTGGGAATTCACCGCGTCCTCACCTTTTTGGTTTTTATTATTGTAATACTATACACAAGAAGCACGACTTAATTAAAAAGTTGATGGATGCTGCACAGATCAGAAATGCTCCTCAAGTGAAGTTAAGATTTGAAATAAAATACTATATTTGATGATGCAGGTTGATATGAATAGCATTGCATTTAGTTCTAGTGGTTGGGGTCTTAATTCACTTGAGTATGAAATATGTTGAAAAATGTACATTTGAAGACTATGATGAAAATCATGTCATTCTATTTGGGATCCACTGTAAGATTGCTATTGAAGAATGAACGACACAAGAAAATAATGTTCACAAGAATCGTGCTGCGTGTGGTTTATTCCTGTCAGCTGATATGAGGCTGATCTCTTTATAGGACAGTGAAATAATTGTAAACACTTTTTTTTCTGAGGTTGTGTGGTTTGATAATACCTTGCATGAGTACAGTCAGTTTCCTTTGTTTTAGCTTACATGCCCTTACACAGTGCATGATACGTCTCTGAATGGATGTTAGAAGATATGATCCAATGAACAATAAATTGGAGTTTATTTTGATGTGTTGAATATCATAGCAACAGTTTTTCAAAATTATGTTACCTGAATACTAGAAATAGTCTCAATATAAAAACAAAAAACTACCCAAAAAAAGGAAAGGTGACATTTTTCAATGAAAACCACATAAATAGAATCAAAGAAGTGAGTAAAGAAGCTCAGTGACCTAAAGAAATGGCTTTCTTTCCTTTTAGTTCTATGTTGCAATACAAATTGTAGGCATAATAATGAAATTCAGAAAAAGGATATTATCCCTGCAAATTGCCTATGTGAATCATAGAAACCCAGATGGTACATTCTGATAACTATGGTTTATTGACAAGTGGAATTTAGCCCCTAGATATAGCTAAATGTACACAAGCTGAATATATTTTTTAAAGTTTTTAAAGCTATCTGGAAGAATCTCAGAAAGGCTTTTTTTACTGTTCGATGTGATGCACTGATCATTTTTGGTTACAGCATTTCAGTATACTCATGGTGAACTTAATTCACTGCTTTCTTAACTATTGTTTACAGAGTGAGACTTGGTTGGGTCCTCTTAAGTGCTGTAGCAAACTAGTGGTTCGAGAAACCTGTGAGAAGAAACGGGGAGGGGTGGGAGGGAGGGGAGGCTAATAACAGATCCTAGACCAGTGTAAAGAATGTGTATCTGTATATAAATAATTTATCAAATAGTTTTCTCTTTGTGAGTGTGTGTGGTAGTATATTTAAAATTGCTCATTTCATTTTATCCAACCAAAAAGAATAGGAAAATATCTAATGAGCTTCTAGTGATGTTCAGTATTGCTGTGAATAGGCATTATACCCCGCAAGTTCACTGCATGTCTTATGCTTGGTAAAATTAGCATTTCCTGTAATATGGAAATTACAGGTATTAAAGCAATCTAGTGGTATTCCCGCCCCTTGCCTTAGTAAGAGGAGCAGTGAAATTGTAAATAGTTAATGTTCAGTATTTGCAAGCACCATTTTTTTCCTCTAGCTGTTTCTTTTATCACAAGACACACAGCAAAAATGCAACCTTTAAACCTGAAAGTTTTAATATTGGAAAATCAACAACTATATTTTATTTTTAGAAAGGGAAGAGGTGGGTAGAGGGGTGGCAACGGAGCCGTACCATTTTGTCATAGAAGGTCAAGCAACTGGTGAATTTTTAAAATGTCTCTGCTATTTTTAATTATTCACTGGGGGGAAACCTCAGATAATTTTTTTAATTCAAAAGTTATTTATAAAATGCTAGAATTTATTATTTTAACTTTTTATATTTTGAGTCAATTCACATAAAGACTCAGTTGCAATTTTTACATTTTTATCAATGGTTGAGAAACAATGTATAAATGTAAGTGGTTTGACCAAATTTGGATGAGTATTGTTACCATGGGCTTTCTTTCTCTGTGGTACAATATTCTTTCTATATGTTTTAAAAAAAAAAAGACTAGATGAACTTGTCTTTCGGAATAATAGAAATGTCCATTGAATTCACAAGTACCTAGAAAAATATTCTGGATTTAGGGCATATGCTGACATTTATCTTTCAGCTTAAAATACAGCAAGATCGCTAATTTTGAAATGGTCAGAAGGTCAGGAGCCAACTATGCAGCAATGTACCGTCCACATAATTATTTTAGGGGCCTTATTTGTAGGGAACCCACTTACCCCACTTTCAGAATTTTTGTGTGAAGTTGATCCAGACCAAGATTAGTTCAGATCAGCTGCATTGGACACATTTTAAGTAAGTAGGAATTTAGTCAGTCTCAGCCCTGAATGTGTATCGTTTCTTTGAAGGTTTTTATGTTTTTGTGCCCACTCTAGTTAATTTGAGATACTAATGTGCACAATACTGCATCACTACATCTTAGCTATGGATATTTTGGTTTTATATTTTGTTTATTTATAACTGTGCCAAGTATTATTTTACTACTGTCAGGATCTTGTTGTGTTACATTGTGGAACAAAAACCCTGTAAAATGTTTAATAAATTAGCTCTCCTTACATAAATTAAATATGTCAGATTTTTGTAAATTATTAATCAAAATAAATATTGACTATTAAATATATGTTCGCCTTATGATTTTATTATATTTCCCCCAATATTCAGTATGGTTTCTTTGGCCAAGCAAAGTGAAGGATGGATTTAAAAGGACCAATATATGAAATTCTCACTTTTATATATTTATGAAGCTGAGAATAAATTTGTTTGTGAGGATTTTAGATTGCTGTTGCCATCCATGGAACTGTGATGCCATTCAGAGTCTCTGGACTTTTCAACCTGTGTCCCCAAAATTAAGGTCTAGTTCAAACCATAGATTTTCCACACGTGAACCCAAAATATCTTGAGTTAACAGAAGTATGATAGAAGCAGTGAAAGTGAGAGTACTGTCTTACCCCTTATATGGTATAGAAGCTTATAAGTGAAAACAGAACCAAGCATGTTTTCACTTTGGAATAAAATCCCACTGACTATTTAAGTGCCTACTATGTGCCAGGCACCATGCTAGATCCTGGGCATCCAAAAAAAAAGACAAAAGACAGCCCTTCTCCCCAAGAACCTTGTAATCTAATGGTGGAGACATCAATCAAATGTACACAAACAAGCTATATGTAAGATAAATGGGAAATAAGAGAAGAAAGGCACTAGAATTAGGAGGAGTGGGGAAGAATCCTGTAGAATGTAAGATTTTAGTTGAGACTTAAAAGAGAAACCAGGAAGGTCAGTATTTGAAGTGGAGGCAGAAATAACATTTCATGGAGGAAAGCCAGAGCGGAGAGATGGACTGTCTTGTTCATGAACAAGCCAGGAGACCAACGGCATTGGGTGCAATCATATGCATTGAGAAGTATGTGTAAGAAGGCTGGCAAGGAAGGGGGAACTAGGTTATGAAAGGCATTGGATGCCAAAACATTATATTTATTCCTCTGGGCGGTGGGAAGCCACTGGAGCAGCAGGTGGCATGGTCAGACCTGCATTTAAGATACCACTTTGGTGGCTGAATGGAGAAAGGATTGTTGTAGAGAGACGGGAAAGGCAAAGCCACCAGCAGGCTATTGCAATACTCCAGGCACTCCTAGTGGCAGTGTCAAAAGTGGAGAAGAAAATGGGGCACATTGGAGAGATGTAAAGGCCTTGACAACAACTTGGATATGGGGAGGAAGGTGATAAATAGCGAGGAAGCCAGGATGACTTATAGGTTGGGAACCCAAGGAACTGAGAGGATGGATAGTATTGCCCTCTACAGTAAGAGGGAGGTGGTGGGGTGGGCAATGGGGTTTAAGGAACAAGAGGATGGTTTTGAGCATATTGAAGTCCAGTATGAGATATCTGAATGGCAATTGGAGATTGGGGTAGGAAAGAGATTTGACAATCATCAGCACTACTACTAGTACTGCTGGAAGAAACCAAAGGAAGTGACTAAGTCCCCTAAAAATTTCTATCTGGATCCTCACTATGGCAAGACACCCCAAGCCCCTCCCCAGTTGATTCTCAATTCCATTTGCCACAGAGGTTATCTAAACCTCTCCTTAAGCCTCCAACACACCCCTCTCCCCCTACTTTGTGTAGTGCAAATGGGGTGCATGTCAGCCCTGCAAAGACTTACTGCAGTTTGTCAGTTAAAAAAAGGGTTTAGAATCTTGAGGAGAGTTCAGTTGACCCTGGAGACTCTTGGAGAGTGGAACCTGACCTACATTCTGCAGCTTTTCTCTTAAAATGTGTTAGTTTAACTATTTCCTTTGAATCACCCCGACCTCCCTTGTTCCCATCATCATTCTCCCTTCCTAAATCTCTTGGGGTTTTGAAAAGAGGGTAGATCTGAGTGTTAGTTTTCAAACTTGATAGTTTCATTTCCCCAAAGTCAAATAGGGCTTACCCTTGTTACAAATGATCTCTTTAATTACTGTATCCAACTTTCCTAACCCTATAGACTACAAAACTTCGGGCTGATTTAGGCAGGTTCCTGTTTCAGTCTCACTCCTGTCTCCCTCCCCACCGGAAGCTTTCTCTAGGCGACTGTTACCCTCCATCCCTTCCAATCAATCCTAAACTTCAGTAAACCCTGTTTGTCACGTAACCCAAGCCTTTGGGTACTTCATTAGTTGATCGACAAGAGAGGGAGAAAGGAGTAAGGAAATAACATTCTCTCTGGGTCCTGAGGGATTGAAGGTGTCCATGTTGAAGGAAGTGAGATCTCAATACTTCCTCTGAATCTTCCTTAGTGAACCTGAGAAACTGACGAGAAGCCCTCTAGTCAGTTTCAAGCCATTCCTGGCTGGCCCTAACCTGTGTGTCTCTGTCTCAATCCTGTGTCCCAGTCTGTTTCCCAGGCAGTAGCTGTTTGCCCCAAGTATCTCATCCTATCCTTTACAACGCCTTATACCTCTGTGTTTATATTCCCTAAACCGAGTCATTCCCTTACCTCTCCTACTATCTCAATCTAGTACCTTCACCATTGTACCTTCCTTATCCACTTTACTGCCTTAGGGATCCACAAAAACCCTATCCACAGTGCCTTATCCCCTATTCACTCTACCTTTAGTCCCTTGCCTGCCTTATCCACTATTACAACCCTACCTCTGCCTTAATTTCCTTATTACCTCCAGCCCTTGGTCTCATATCACCCTATTGCCCTATTCCCTTATAACATCTACATCCTATTCCCTTATTACACTTGTCAATTGAGGACTGCCTCTAAAAAATAAAATTGCCATTTACAATCAGCTCCCTCTTCTATCATCTCACATCCCTCTGATATCATCATCTCCTGTCTACTCTCTTTGAAGAGGTGGCCCTCAATAAAATACTCTTAATCTTGTCTCCTGTCTTCCCCCATATTCAGTCTCACCCTCTCTGTACTTATTGAAAAGTGCCCATCTCTTTATCCTTAAAACAAATTTTAAAAAACTCACAAAATCCTGCCAACCTCACCTTTCCTCCTTTTTCCAGCTTAGGGGAAAACCCTCCCCAAATTCCAGTCAAGTACCTACATTCTCTCCCCTCTCTTGCTTCTAAACCCTCTGAAATCTGTCTTCTGCTCTCATCATCATCAAAATATTCCTTTTCAGGATCAATTTCAGGATCAATTCAGAATCATCAATGGGTGTCTTAACTGTCAAATCTAATGGCCTTTTTTGGGTGCTCTTCCTTTGCCATATTTGGGAGTATTGATCGCGTCCCTCTCAGATACATTCTCAGGGTCTCATTGGCTCTGTTTGCTCTTGTTTCTCCAACTTTTCTGACTTTAGTCTTTCACAGGATTTTCATCCATTCCCACCCACTAAAGGAGTGTACTCCAAGACCTAGCCCTGACCCTCTTCTCTCCCTTTTGTTTCATTTGGCAATCTCATCAGCTATCATGGATTCAACCACTTTTGCAGATGACTCCCAGATCTTTAAACCCTGAACTCAACTCATATCACCAACTTACTATTGGACATGTTGAAATGGATGTCCCATCAAGATCTCAAATTCAATCTGTCAAAAACAGTAACTTTCCCCCCAAATCCCACACCTTTTCCAAACTTCCCAATGACTATATTGGATATTACTATCCTTACCACTTCCTTTTTTGTGAAATATCAAGCCCATCTATGAAATCTCTGATCTAACCATTCTACCCCATTTGCCATTCCTAACACACAATGTTGTCTCCTCTCCCTCTCTTTTTAAACCTTTATTTTTTCTACTTAGCATCAATTCTAAGAGACAAGAGTGGCCAGGGTTGGCCAAGCAGTGTTAAGTGATTTGCCCTGAGTCACAGCTAGGAAGTGTCTGAAGCCAGATTTGAATCCAAGTCCTCCTGACTCTCCACTATGCTTCCTATCTGCGTCTTGGAATTGCCATCTTCCTTCAGGGCGCAGTTCTGTTGCCATCTTCTGCAAGTCTTTTCTAGTTTTCTCAATGGCTTCTGCTTTTTCTTTGAGGGTTACCACATATATTCCATATTTATCTTGTCTAAGCTCCTATGGAATTCCATGAGACCATTGAAATCTAAGTACTACACTAAGACAATCTCTAAATTTCCTTTCTAGCTTTAAATCATATGATCTGCAGAATCATAAAAGTCATTGGGGCTTATTGGACATGAGGTAAAAACCCTTTTGATAATGGAGAAGCAAGGGGTGGGAGTGGTTTACGTTTCCCTTCCAGAATCTTTTTAGAAAGAAAACACAATGGAAGATCAGAAGCCATGCGAAACTTTATTGAAAGAACAAAAGTTGTTTTAAAAACAAAAGCTAGCCAATTGCTATATAAAATCAGAGTAAGTATGTTCTAAAGCAAAAAGAGTCAATGAAATGCTTTCCTCCTACAAATTAGTGTCTCCAAATACATAGTAACAAACAGTACACAAATGCTGGTATTGTTGGTATAGTTGGGATAGTTTTCACAGTAGTTTAGTAGTAAGAGATTCTCTGTGCCTTGATACAGAGTCTCAGTGCGTGGCGCTGTGGTTCTCGCTGTCTCAGATGTCCTCTCCTTTACTGTGCATGGACGAGGGCCCCTGCTCCCTGGCCGTAACCAAAACCCTTTGGTCCAAAGTTCTTTGCGTAGCAACCTAGGAGAGGTATGGTCGTATTAATGAAGGATAAATCCGTCAAGCTTTGTTAAGATCTTTTTAAGAATTTAATTCCACCTTCCCAAGATCCCAAGTGTATCGGTTTGCCCAAGAATTCCAAGATGGTGATGCTATATAAATCAGTATGTGGTTGCCAGAATTCCACTCCTATCTTAGTGAGAATGGCAGTGTGTGTGTGAGGGGGTGTGTGTGGACACCTATTCAAACTCTCTTTAAACCTGGATAGGATTAAGCAGCTATCCTGACAGGGATTAGGTGATATCTTCAACTACCACCATGCTCTTTGGCTCTGTGTTTTCATAGGACCCTGCTCTACAGCGAGCTCCACCTTCTCCAAGTGTCACCCCTGACTATTTACGAATTCCCTCATTTGGAAATGCGGATGCCACATTCACTTGTCGGCCGCATTCTAGTGGACAAACCAGGATTGTGTATCTTGTCATCTTTCACTTCCAGAGAGAACCTGTGTGGAGCATTTCTCTGAGTAATTGGAATTCATCTGTTAACAAACCAGGGGTTAAGAAGTGTGCCGTCTTTTTACCTTTGCAATAGATTTCCCCTTCTTTCTCTGTCAGAGTCGTCGACTCGAGGCTCTTTCCACACTTGGCACATCGGAAACAATTTTTGTGCCAGGGCTAGAAAAGACAAAGAGATAGTGACCTAAGTGAGAAGCAAGCTCACGGCACTGTCTAGAGAAGTGTACACTGTGAAATCTAGAGTTATCTCTAGCCCAACATTCCCACAGTACCGTCACCCCAGTATCGTGATATCATCCGTCCTCCTTTGTCTACAAAGGACGAATGACAGATGTGACACCGCAGAGCCTTTTGGACCGCGAGACAAGAAGACTTGATTTTAATCTGTCTTGGACACTAACTGGATGACCCTGAATCAGTAACTTAACCTTTCTCAACCTCAGCTTTTTTTCATCTGCAAAATGGGGAAAATAATAGCCCTGGTTTCACAAAACTGTTGTGAGGCTCAAATGAGATAACACATAAAGAATATTGCAGTGCCATAGAAATGAGTGCTATACTAATACTATTTAATAAATGAATTTATTTATTTATAGAATAGTAAATATTATTTATATTTATTCATTTAATAAATGAATATATATATGAATCTATATATAGATCTCTAACCATCTAGAAGAAATATCCGTGTGAATGTTCCACTAGTCTCAAATCGACAGGTTGAAAAATCTGCATGGAAAAAGTAGGGGAGTTTGATGAAAGACCAGAAAGCATCTTACCTTCCCTGCTCCTATGACTTTCTCTGCTGCATACACCGAATCTCCACATCTGGAACATTTCTCAGCTCCTCCAAATTTCTGAGCAAATTTGGAAGTGTTTGGATTTGTGGTGGGCCTGTGAGGTTGCACACTTACAGGAGATGAGGGGAGAAAAGAAAAAATCAGGTCAGATTTCCCAAAAAGTACCCATCTGAAGAACTATGGAAGTATGCAAAAAAAAGTGTCACTACTCTTAAAGGACTTTGTGGTCGCTTCGTTAGGCAGATACTCCAAGGAAGTCAGTGACAAAAAGAAAGGCCTTAGATATGCCCCAAGATTTATAGCAGCATCTTTTTTATGGTAATAGAAAAGAATTGGAAATAAAGAAGATATTCATTAACTGGATGTTCACTGACAAATTGGGGGGGTGTTCATGAATGTAAAGGAACATTATTAGGCTATAGATACAATGATTATAATTGTAAGATTGAAATCAATATCCAATAACTCCAAGTATTATATTTTAGAATATATTATATTATTTATATTATATTTATATTTAGAATATATTATATTGCATATAATATATTAAAGAATAAATAGATTTATTAATAATCACTTGAAGAAGAAGAAATAAAAGGACAAAAGTAAAAGCCTGAGTAAAGAGAAGT
>NC_058134.1:258354684-258366600 GCF_016433145.1 Gracilinanus agilis | reverse complement strand
AGAGAGAGAGAGAGAGAGAGAGAGAAGGAGAGAGAGAGTGTGAAAGAGAGAGAGAGAGAGAGAGAGAGAAGGAGAGAGAGAGTGTGAAGGAGAGAGAGAGAGAGAGAGACACTATGTTAAAACATTTCTATAATATTTTGGGAGTCAGGTATAAACTAAAATGCAGAAATGTAGCAGTAATCTCAAACAAGAGAAGTTAACTGGAGATTTAACTTTGCTTAGAAAGTCTTCCCACCCTTCCAAATAACCTCAGCTTTTCTCATCCTAGGCTGCCAGATCATTTCAGAGGAGTTTGGTTTGTTATATGAGACTGTTTCTCCATGACAAAGGATTTTGTTCAGTGGAGCGGTCCAAGCCTCCAGGCATAAGACTCTTCCAGCTCCTCAGGAATTCACTCCTTGCCAAGGAAGGTGGGGGGTGGGGGAGGGAAGCAGGGGGCCAGTTACCCATCGAACCCCCAAGCTAAAATCTGAGAATCAGTGAACTTGTTGGAGGAAAGAGCTTTAGGCTAGGTTTAATCGCTTGTGACAGCCAAATTTATGCCATTTAGCAAAAAAATATTTTTTTAATGCTATGACATCCTCCATAGGGGAAACGGAGACCACCACACTGTCCTACAAAAGCATGGTTCCTATTTGTCAGCTCAAGATTTAAGGTAATTGTATCATCAACCATTATGGCTGTGACTAGTCCATTTTGCATGCACAAGGATTTTACTGTAACTACAATAAACACCCATCCAGATGGAGATAATTTAAGTTTCTATGCTTCACTAATCTGGGGTATTTTTCCCGTATGGATGTCAGAGAATGGCGCCAACAGTAAGGCTTTGTCCCTTTTCTAAGGCCTGTCAGTATATGTGGCTCAGAGGCCAGAATTTACTTCATAGCATCATAAACCATGTTGTGAGCAGGTCGGGATGGTCCTTGAACAAAAGCCTGAAGTCACTAGGAGGCTGGAAGCCCAGAGCCTCAGTTATGTCTGCATGAGCCAAGATGAGTCAAGATTCATGGACCTCCCTTCCCAAGTGTCTACTCAGGCAGAATAAAAAGGTCCTATTTCTTAGTGATCAACATTCAAACATATATATGCATACATCTTAGATAACACCCCAAATCAGTCTTGCTTACAAAAATTTGTTCTTGAAAACAAAATGAAAAGCCAAACCCTCCCTTAGAAACCAGCCCCAGAATAGTCCAAACAAAAGAAGCCAGACTTTTTCTTTCTTTATTATCTATCTGCTTAATGCATTTGCCTTTGGTATTCCTTCAGGATTCAGATCAAATATCCCTTCTTCAAGATGCCCTTCCTATTCCCTTCCTCCCCCCGGGCCACCATTGCATCAATAGTGATTTCCCTCTGAGACTGCTTCCTATTTATAAGGAATCTCTTATATTTAATCATCTGCATGTTTCCTGCCCTATAAAACATAAGCTCCTTGAGGGCATTCTTTGTACACTGCCTGGCATGTAAGAATAAGCATTTAGGAAATGATTGATTGCCTGACTGGCAGGTGCTCATGGAGACCTATTTGTTAGGTAACTCTCTAAATCTTGGGATTCTTAACCTTTTTCTCTAGCACGGCTCCTTTTAGCAGTCTGGTGAAGGCTGGGCAATCCTTTTTGAGAATAATGTTTTTAAATGCCTAAAATAAAACTTTAGAATGACAAAGGAAACCAGTTATATTGAAATATAATTTTATGCGTGTGTGTATGTATAAACGTATATACATATGTATAAAGTTCACAGAACCCATATTAAGAACCAGAGATTAGAAGGGACTTCTTACCAGCTCTTTGGCTACATAAGATTAGATTAAATGTTAGTGCTATGAACAGAAATGAAAGAAGAGTCTTCTACCTCGGATAATGTAGTGAGTAAGCTTCAGTCTCGCTATTCTGACTGATTAAGATGGACTCAGTGTGATCTATAGTCATTTTTTTTTTTTTTTGCAGCATGTAATGGTATGTATTAGTTTTAAGGTCAGGCTTCTCCTGGGAAAAAATCATTAAATTAGTCTGGGAAGTTGAGTTCAGATGACATTCCCTTCCTGGGCTTGTATTTTTCATACTCATCTAGGAATCATAAAAGAGGTTATTTTCAGGCTTCAGAAACAGCTACTGTTCCATTGTTCTATAAGCCACAATTTACCAAAGTCTGAAACCATGAAGTGAAATGCGAAAGTTTTATTTAGTCTTTAGGTTCTATAAATCACTCTTAGTTTCCCCATAAGACAGGTGCCCTATTATTGAAACTTGGAAGGAAACTTGATCCGGATTGTAAAGGGCACCGTACAGATAACGCTGGGGCTTTTCAGCCTGCCCTGGGAACACGCCAGCTATTTAGGCGGTGCTATCCAGGACTGTGATCAGGTGTTTGGTCCTCTGGGCTCCAAGGTCACCTCTCCCCATGAACACCCTGGGCTCCCTGAGCTCTGCCAAAAATTGCTGGCATTCCGGGAGTTCGTTCAGAAGGCAAAACCAGGTGAATAGGCACATACGCCTTCAAAACACCTGTGGAAAAGTCACAAAACTGGAAATGTATGAAAAAAACCCAACACTACAGTATGGCTTCCAGTGTTTTATATTGTCTCTCACCAGAATGCCAAAGGTAGCCAAAGAATGCAATGGATAGAGCACTGACTGTAAAGCCAGGAAGACCCGAGTTCAAATCTAGCCTCGGACACTTACTAGATAGCAAGTCACTTAACCTCTGTTTGCCCAATTCTATCAATGGAGATAATGTCACTTATTCTTCCCAGGGTTGTTGTGAGCATAAAATGAGAGGGTTTTTCAAAACTTATGTGCTATGTTTTTATTTGAAAATTTTTATTTAATTAATATTTTTCCATGGTTCCATGATTCATGTTCTTTCCCTCCTCTCCTCTCACTCCCCTCCCATAGCCAATGAGCATTTCCACTGGGTTTTACATGTGTCATTGATCAAGACCTATTTCCATATTATTGATATTTGCACTAGAGTGATCACTTAGAGTCTACCTTATATACCTTTTAAAAAAATCATCCTCATCATTATTATATTATTATATCACACAGAAAATGGCCCAAGGTGGGTTTGGGGATCTTTATTAAAAGAGATTTCTCCCAGGAATACCCAGATTAGCCATTGAACAAAGAGCCTGCTTGGGCGCTTGTTTGATCATTGGGTTTTGAGTTGGAAAGAAGGGATCATTCGGTTCATGTAGAGACGCATTATTCCCAGATAATTAAATTAGGAACGATCATGGACCTAGAGCCGGAAGGGACCTCAGAGGGCATCTAGGACAAACCCCACATTTTTCAGATGAAGTTCAGGTATGATGACAGGCATCGCTCTTTCCCCTTGGCTAGGGTGGCCACACAGAGCCAAGCCAGGATTCGAACCCACACATTTTGACTCCAAATTCAAAGTTTTTCCCTCTAGTTGGTCACTTGATAAGCACTGATTAAGCACTTACTACGTGCTGGGCATCATGCTAAGTCCTAGAGATAAAAAGAAAGACAAAAACAATTCTGCTTTCAAGGAACTTGTGTCCTAATGGCAGAGCCCACCTATGAACAAGATAAATATAGAAATAATTGGGCTCATCTCAATGGGAAGGCACTAGCAGTAAGGCAGGCTGGGAAAGGCTTTATGGATAAGGTTGACTTTCAGCCAAGGAAGGAATCCAGGGAATACAGTAGAGGGCGGTTAGGAGGAAGAGCGTTCCAGGAATGTAGGAACGCCATGAAGAATGCACAGCTTCTTAGGAGTATTTTTCTTTCTTGTGTGAAGGGAGTAACTCTCAGACCCGTGATCTCATCAGGACGGACAGCTCTGATGTAGAAAGCACTTGCACCGGTGCAGCCAGGCTTGTAACTTGAAGTTACTGAGGTTACATGATTTGCTCAAGATCATGCAAACCAGCATGTGTTAGAGACAAGACCTGAACCCAAGATTCCATCCACGGACAGGACACGATTTCTCCTTAGTATTCCGCAAGGTAAATGTTTAATCTCAGAATCACAGATTTAGAGCTAGAAGGAACATTAGAGGTCATTAAGTTCAACAGTCTCTTTTTACAAATGAGGTAGCTGAGGTCCAGAGAGGTTAAATATTACCCAGGGTCCTATGTCCTATTACTTTTTGTTTTTCAGTCATTTTCAGTCATGCCTGACTTTTTGCAACCCTATTTGGGGTTTTCTTGGGAAAGAACTGGAGTGGTTTGCTATCATGTTCCCCAGCTCATTTTACAAATTAGGAAACTGAGGCAAACAGGGTTAAATGACTTGCCCAGGGTCACACAACTAGTCAGCGTTTGAGGCCAGATTTGAACTTGGAAAAATGAGTCTTCCTGACTCTAGGCCTGGTACTCTAGCCATTCCGCCACCTAGCCACCCCTCATAATTGCTAATTTTATATATATATATTTAAAAATTCTTACCTTCAAACTTAGAATCACTACTATGTATTGGTTCTAAGGCAGAAGAGTGGTGAGAGTTAGGCAATGGGGGTTAAGTGACTTGCCCAGAGTCCCACAGAAATTGCTAGTAATATTGCTGGTGTCTAAAGGAAGGATTTGAAACCAAGACTTTCTGATTTAAGTTTTCAGAGATCTACACTATATGATCCTGTCTCTGAATAATCAACTTCTCCCATTCTTTAGAATTTGGTTTAGATCAAAGCAAAGAATAAACTAAATAAACTCATTTTTTCAAAGGAAAATTGCCTTAAACCTATTTATTCCAATAGAGAGCTGGATTTTGAGGCTAAAGACCCAGATCAAGTCCAGCCTCTGACACATGCTGGTTGTGTAATCCTGAGCAAATGAATGAACTTCTCAGTATTTTCTGTAACTCAGCACTGGAAGATGGAATTCCAAAGAGCAATGAAATCACCCATCCAGTCCTTATCCCTACCCAAGTTTCTGGAACTCCACTCCCTATTAAGAGAATTCAGACATCCAAGATATTCATTCTCTCTCTCTCTCTCTCTCTCTCTCTCTCTCTCTCATTAGATGACTAAACCAATCATTTCATCTCCATCTGCTCTTCTCCAGCTTTTAAAATGCAGAGATCATTAAATTCCCATCTTCTGTTTTTCTATCACCTCCATTTCCCAATGTATCTTTCATTACAGAGTAAATAAGACCCAAAGAGTTCAGCAATGTTAGCCAGTACATTACATCTGCCATTGCCCACAGTGTTCCACATCCGTAGCCCTTCCTGCCCAACCCTTTTGCCAAGAAGAGAGGGAGCAGCTTTCTCATCTCTTGAATAATAGTTGTTATAGTAGCTGCCTGTAAATAAATGTTTTTTTTTTTTGACTGACTGACTATTCACTCAGCTTTCTGATTTCTATATTAAATTTATGGGGAAACATTTACCTTCTAACTGTTTCAATTCAGTCAGACAGCTTCCCAAAGGATCCCCTAAATTATCCGTCACTTCATTCTAGGCACTGGTTTAAGAGAAAGAGGATTTCCTGTAATATTTTCTGCCGAAGATAATATTACCCTCTTTTAACAGAAATAGCTGTGTGGCCCTGGGTAAATAACTTCACATGGGAAGTGGCAAGATGGAGTAGAAAGACTATTAGATTTGTAGTGAGAGGACCTGGGTTCAAATTCTTTCTTTGCCATATACTACATTTATGACCCTGGCTGACTTGAGCAAATCATTTATGGGTAAGGGCTTTCTTTTTTTAAAATCTTTTACCTTCTGTCTTAGTATCAGTTCTAATAGGCAATCTGTATTGCCTAGCAAAGACCAGGCAATTGAGGTTAAATGACCTGCCCAGGGTCTCCCAGCTGGGAAATGTCTGAGGCCATGTTTGAACCCAGGTCTTCCCAGCTCCAGACCCAGCGCTCTCCACTGTGCTACCTAGTTTCCCCTGAGCTTTGGTTTTCTCAATTATTAGACTCCTTAAATCACAGACAGCATGTTGGAGCCTAAAAAGCACTTAGAGATCATCTACTCCCATGTGGGCAAACCTATGGCACTCTTGTAGGCATGTGCTGGAGGGAGCTGTTCCATTCCCCCTCCCCAAGACACCTGAGGACATTTCTCCCATCACTTTCCCCTCTGCCCAGCAGCCCAATGGGTGTGCTTCCTCCTTCCCCTGTCTGGGGTAAGACGAGGGGCTCACATGAAGCATGAGGGTTGCAGTTTGGGCACTTGGTCTCTAAAAGGTTCACCATCACTGATTCTAGTCTATTTGTTCTCAGAATGCAGGAACCTGAGGGAATCCCTGAGATCTTTTTAGGGGGCTCAGGAGGTCAAAACTATTTTATAATAATATTATGGTGTTTTAATTTCCACTACAATAAATATTGACTGAAGGGCAACTTGGTGCCATGGATAGAGCACTTGGCATGGAGTTAGGAAGACTCATCTCCCTGAGTTCAAATCTGGCTTCAGACACTAGCTGTGTGACCCTGGATGAGTCACTTAACTCTGTTTGCCTCAGTTTCCTCATCTGTAAAATAAGCTGAAGAAGGAAATAGCAAACCACTCCAGTATCTTTGCCAAAAAAGAATCCAAATAGAGCCATGAAGAGTCAGACATGTCTGAAATAACTGAACAATAGTGAATACTGATAGCTATAACCCACATAAACAAAGATTCTTTGGGGACTTAAAAATGTAAAGGAGGGAGCTGCTGGGTAGCTCAGTGGATTGAGAGCCAGGTCTAGAGACTGAGGTCCTGGGTTCAAATCTGACCTCAGACACTTCCCAGCTGTGTGACCCTGGGCAAGTCACTTGACCCCCATTGCCCACCTTTACCACACTTCCACGTAGGAGCCAATACACAGAAGCCTAGAGATGGGAGGTCCTAGGTTCAAATATGACCTCAGACACTTGCTAGCTGTGTGATCCTGGGCAAGTCACTTGACCCCCATTGCCTAGCCCTTACCACTCTTCTGCCTTGGAGCCAATACACAGTATTGATTCCAAGATGGAAGGTAAGGGTTTAAAACAAACAAACAAACAAACAAACAAACAAACAAACAAATAAAAAGAATGTAAAGGATTTGTGAGGTCAAAATTTTTGGGAACTGCTGATTAAATCGAATTTAATCCTCTGTTTAGAGATGAGAAAACCAAAGTCCAGAGAAATAACTGATTTACTCAAGGTCATATGAGGCAGAGAAAGGATTTGAACCCAGATTTTCTGATTGCAAATTTACCATTCTTTTCATTGCATCTTGCTGCCTCCCATTTCAAATGATTTATCCAAGGTCATGCAGCTAAGAAATAGCAGAACTCAGGTCTTTCGAGGACATCCCACAGTGCTCCCCCAGACATCCAAAAAAAAGTCTGGCTGATGAGTCCCAAATTCAAATGAATTGTAATGGAATTCGATTTTAACCCACGTGAAAAGTGTGACCATTTCCCCGGGTACGGCAGGGACTGTCTAGGAGTCAACGTCAATCCGTCAGTTTCAAGTTCAGCACTCTGGACCCTCCTGGCTCGGGACCAGCCAGTCCGCCCATCTGCCATTTCCTTGACAGCCTGGGCCTCGCTCCACAATCCCAAAGTCCGGATTCCATTTTTCGTCCCAGGTCTGGCCTTGCTCCCCGCCGCAGCTGACATCAATCAGGGTAGAAATGGATTCTCCCTCCCCAAAGCCGGCCCACATTCCTTTCTAGAATCCTTGCGCGTTCCTTTACAGAACCGCAAAGAAACAAAAGCTCGTTTTCTGGGCATCTCAGAGAGCGCTTCCGCTTTCTGGGCTTGGCCTAATTTAGTTTTCCGCCTCGGACGGCCGGCGGAGTGGCGGGATCTGCCCCCACGGGACGTCACCGAGGGCTAACGGGCTTCGTTCCGTTCTGAAGCCCGCGGGGTGTTCCATCCAGTCCGACTTAGCTTAGAATCCGGCCAGAATCCAAGAGCAGAAGGACCTGCCGATCTGGAGGGGCCGGAGGCGGCCCAGAAGGCATCCCTGAACGGTACCGCCCGACTGTGACTCCCCTAAGGAGGGGGCCGCTCGAATGCGGCAGCATCGCCTCCTTACCAAGCCGGGCTGCGCAGCGCCGAGTCGCCCCTGGCATCCACGCTCGGGCTGAAGGCTCTGAGATGATTTACTAGCTCAGGGGCCAGATCCCGGCAGTGCAGCAGTGCATGTGCCGCCACTTGAGAAGATAAACAGCCCGAGTGATGATAAAGTCTTTTCTGGAGCGGATCAAGCTCACAGACCAGACGCCAAATGTCTGTGGAGGCTTGGGGAGGGAGGGGGAGAGGGGGGGTTTCTCACCAGGAGATAAGGCATTAGTATTTTGTTGGAACTTTGGCAGGACGAACTTTTAAAAAAACACACACAAAAAAGCAAACCCTAACCTAAGACATGAGATTGAGAATATATACAGACCATCCCAAAGTAGACATGAAGTATCAGTTCTAAGGCAAAAGAGCAGTGAGGGCTAGGCAATGGGGTTAAGTGACTTGCCCAGGGTCACACAGCTAGGAAGTATCTGAGGTCAGATTTGAACCCAGACCTCCTGTTTCCAAGCCTGAGAGCTCTCTATTCAATGAGTCACCTAACTGCCCCAAGATGTCTTTTTATTTTTTTTTTCTTCCAACCCTTACCTTCCATCTTGGAATCAATTCTAAGTATAAGTTCCAGGGCAGAAAAATGGTAAGGGCTAAGCGACTTGCCTAGGGCCACATAGCTAGGAAGTGTATGAGACCAAATTTGAAACCAGGCCCTTCTGTTTCTATGCCTGGTTCTCTACCCCCCTGAGCCATCTAGCTGCCCCAAACTGTCTTTTTTTTTTTTTTTTTTTAACCCTTACCTTCCATCTTAGACTCAATTCTAAGTATTAGTTCCAAGGCAGCAGAACTGTAAGGGATAGGCAATGGGGGTTAAGTGACTTGCCCATGGTCATACAACTAGAAGAAGATATGAACCCAGAACCTCCCATTTTTAAGCCTGCCTCTCTATCCACTGAGCCACCTAGCTGCCCCAGGATGAACTCTTCAGTATAAGGTGGGTCCTTACCTTACACTTGTTTTTTTAAGAAAAAAAAAATTTATTCATCTCTTGTTTTTCAACCTTCATTTCCCACTCCTAACAAGCAAATCACCCCTTATAAAAGTGATTTGAAAAAAAGAAAGAAAAAAGAAAAAAAATCCCTTATAACTAACACACTGATCATATATCATCCTGGGGGGCAGCTAGAGGCATAGTTGAAAGAGAGGTGGGCCTGCAGGCAAGAAGACCTGAATTCAAATTCAGACAGACATTTAGATTCTGGACAAGTCATTTCTCCTTTGCCTCTTGTTTTCTCAACTGCAAAAAGGGGATTAAAATCGTTCCTATTTCACAGAGTTATTGTAAAGATCAGACAAGAGGGTGTTTGTAATGTGCTTAGTACAAAACCAGGCATAAAGTAGGCACTTAACAAATGCTTGTTCTCATCCCTTCCTCTCTGTAACTGTGTATTCAATATCTGGACCCCTTCTTTCTTCTTTCGAAGGAGGTCCATTTATCCACCTAACATCTATCTGTTAAACTACCTACTGTGTGCGATGAGAGAGAGAGAGAGGAAAAGCAAAATCATCCCTGCTGTCAGGAAGCTTTTGTCCTGCTGGAGGAGAAAACAAAGAAGGCAACAGATGCCAAATAAATACCAAATCCTTCCAGGCTTTGGGTGAGAGGGCGCCAACGGCTGGGAGATCTAGGTGGGTGCCCTAGAGCTGAATCTGGAAGCAAGGCAGGGATCAGTTGTAGAAATAGAATCGTTAAAGTGGCCACCTAATCTAGAACTCAGTACCTCCTTTTAAAGCTTGTTCTAGGGGGCCCATTTTTGGATGGGGACAATGTGGGAGTTTGCTCTTCTTAGCTATGAATATTTCTTCCAAGAGTTTTGTTTTTATTTCAAGTTGGGGTCAGGGTGGGGGACGAGAGGGAGAAAAAAGTTAATAGAAAAAAAAGTAAAATTAAAAAACATTTAAATTAAACTTATCTTCTACAAATTCCCAAGGAAGAGTCATCTTTCCCATTACCTGCTCAAACTCCCACCTTCTAAAGATGATTCTGGACAGGGAGGGAGGGAAGCCAATGACTTCATTCAGCTGCAGGAAACTCCCAAATGTTTTTTCAGACCAGAACTAGATTTTCAAGCTTAACAAGGTTCGTCATCTATCCTCACTCCTCTGAACTGATACTGCCCCGAAACAAAGCCATTTGCTGGCCATCCCAGCTTGCACTCTTCCTTCTTGGCTTCTAGTGGGCCAAACTTTTGTACTAGGCCAGGAACAGGTGGCTCAGTAGATAGAGCACCAAGTCCAGAGTCAGGAAAACTTAAGTCCAAATCTGACTCTGACACAAGTTACTTAACCCTGTTTGCCTCAGTTTCCTCATCTGTAAAACAAGCTGGAGAAGGAAATGGCAAAGCACTCTGGTATCTTTGCCAAGAAAACCCCCAAAGGGGTCACAAAGAGCAGAGCCCAACTGAAATGACTCATTGATAACAGGAACAAGGGAACTCTCCTTACCCTGGCCAGCCTCCTCTGACCACGACCTGTGCTTTTCAGGAAAAACCCAAGTGTTGGAACACCATCAGTTGTCTCCTCTTTCTCTAGACTCCCTCCCTTGATGACCTCATTCACCGTCGTGGCTTCAATGAACACGTCTTGGCAGACGACGTCCAAATCTCCAGCCCTAACCTCTCCCCGGGGCTCCAAGTGAGACATTTCTGATTGCCCAGCTTCTCAGTCAACACGTCCAAACGGAATTCATCATCTTCCCCTGAGAACTGCTGCTCCCTCCACCTTCCCCCCTTTCAGCTGATGGCAGCCCCATGCTCTGAGTCACCCTGCCACATCCAAGGTTGCTTAATTCTCCAACCTATCCTTCCCATCATATCAGACACATCAGCACCCTTTATACACTCTACATTCTGGTCCATCCAGAATATTCTCTGCCTTGCTTCATCTCATCCCTACATGCCAATTTTGCTCCTTAGAACTCCTAATTCCATGCCCCCAGCCATCCCTTCCCCTGGCCTCTATTATTAGTGAAAGATCTTTTTCTTTTTCTTTTTTTAACTTTTACTTTCTGTCTTAGGTGCAAGGGCTGGGCAAATGGGGTTATGCAACTTACCCAAGGTCATACAGCTAGGAAGTATGTGAGACCAGATCTGAACCCAGGGCTTTCTTTCCAAATCCAGGCCTAGGGCTCTATCCATTGTACCATCTGTTCTTGAAGTGCTCACATCCCTGTTTGGACTTCTCTCTAAGTACTTATATTATAACTTGTATTATAAATATCTCAACTAAAAAACCCTTCTACGTCCAGGCAAGTGTGCTTGTGGGAGACAATAAACAAAAACTCCTTGTCCTCAAAGAATTTACATTCTGCTTATATTACTAGTAACATCTCCCTGATAGAGTCCAAGCTTTTAGAGAACAGGGAGTTGACCTCGTTTCATCTTTGCATCTTTGCTGCATACCCAGCTTAGTATTCAGAAAGCAGCACTGCCTAAAATACCCTCCAAGTGGAGAAATGCCCTTCTCTTTGCTAATCCAAGTCTAACCTCCCTCTCAAAGAGAGCTTGCCTCTTCCTAGGAATCTTTCTGTGTTTATTCCCATCCCATCCCAATGTCTCCTTACATAGGCAGGAAAATCCAAGTTCAAATCTAGTCACAGACTTTTTACTTGCTGCATGAACCTGGGCAAGTCCCTTAACCTCTGCCTGCTTCAGTTTCCTCAACATGAAATGGGGGATAATAATAGCAAATACTTCTCAGAGTTGTTTTGAGGACCACATGAGATATTTGTGAAGCATGTTAAGCAGTGTCTGGCATATAGAAGGTCCTTAGTAAATCATCTTCCCTCCTTCCCTCTCTCCTTCCCTCCCTCTCTCCTTCCCTCCCTTCCTCCCTCCCTTCCTTCCTTCCTCCTTCCCTCCCTTCCTTCCCTTCCCTTCCTTCCC
>NC_058134.1:258330807-258349735 GCF_016433145.1 Gracilinanus agilis | reverse complement strand
TCCTTCCTTCCTTCCTTCCTTCCTTCCTTCCTTCCTTCCTTTCTTCCTTCCTTCCTTCCTTCCTTCCTTCCTTCCTTCCTTCCTTCCTTCCTTCCTCTACATTACAATCTATGGCACAGCTAACCAGTCAGATCACAGTTCATTAGGTGACTTGGCTATCTTGGGTCAAACCAAACTCTAAAGCCTGATCACAGGTTAGGGCCAGGCTGTACTGTCAATTCCCCTGCTCCTCACATCAGTGGCATAGAAGCTTCTCCTCTGTGTTTTGTACTTGTTGTTTCATTTGTTTCAATTCACAGTATGGTAGAGTGGAAAATGAGCTGGATTCGGAGTCAGAGGATCCAGGCTCAAATCCTGTTCTATTCCCTTCACATTTCTGTGACTTTCAAGGAAGTCCAAGAAGCACTTATTAAATGCCTTTTCCATGCCCGGCCCTGGGCCAAGAGCTGGGGGTACAAAGAAAGAGGAGAACAGTCCTTGCTCTCACGGAGTTTACATTCTAGTGTGGGAGGCGACATGAAAACCATTAAGCACCAAGCAAATGTATACAAGAAAACTCTGGAGACATCTTCGAGGGAGGCACGAAGATTAAGAGGGACCAGGAAAGATTTCTTTCAGAAGGGGGAATTTTAGCTGAGACTTGCAGTCCCTTACCATCTCTAAGCCTGCTTCCTCAGGCAGAAAAAGAAGGAATTGGAATTAAATTCCCTTCTCGCTCCCTCTAATGACCCTGGGGTGGCTCTGTTGCTCCTTCAGTACTGACTGCTTTTTTCTTTCCTCCATGGGGTCCACAACACACCACTGAGTTCCGAAGAAATCCCTTGATACCCAGAAAGCACTTGTGAAAACGACAACTTTGTTCATTGCTTTGGCTGTTAGGAGAGACCAAAGATTGAACCCTGCTGCTGTGGAAATGAGGCTGCATTTGGAATCCTAGTCCCTGCATGCCAGCGCCAGCTCTGGGTCTTACTGCCTGTGTGACCTTGGACGACTCACTTAACATCTCCACAACAGAAATAGGAGGTTGGACTAGAAGACCACCTTGAAACTGATTAACTTCCAGGTGAGGGCATGGAGGTCCAGAGAGGTGAAGTAACTCTCCCAGGCTCACGTGGCTAATAAGTGGCAGAGGCAAGATGCCTTCCTTACTTTAAGATACACAATGGCATGTTTCAGACATGCAGTATTTAGGTTTACATTTATGATGTCCTCAGAGGGTCTAGCCCATCCCTAAAGGTTTCCCAGGAAGTGTAGGTATGCTTTAAGGGAGATCCTGGGATAATTTCTCAGGCCCACTCCCCAAAACATCCCAGGAATCCACTGAGGAGAATAGTCAGGAAAATGACTTAATGTCTCTGGGAATCTGATCCAGGTGATACTAAACAGATCTTCCCTGAGGCTGATGGAGGCCCACAGAAGCCTGTGCCTTGTATCCGAGGCTGAGCCTGGCAGAGAACCAAATTTGGTGGATTGGGTGGGGTAGGATGGTGTTTGGGGGTGGGTGGTGGGAAATACAATTCAAACCCTTATCTGGCTTCTGGTTGGAAAGTACCTATCTTCGCCTGCCGGAGGATGCAGTGCAGTCTCCTAGAAATCAATCTGGCTTTGAGTTTTCTCTGGAGGACACTCCAGTCACGCCAGTCAACATTCCCTTCTTAGGAATCCAGCAAGAAGCTGACTATCTGCTGGGGAAAATAACTTGTTTTGGAAAGTTTTAAAAACAACAATGGAAGGTCAGTCAGCTAATAAGCACTCATTACCCAAGTCAAATTAAATTCAATTCAAACCTATAATTCCAAATAGACAACCTCCCAGAGTGAACTCAACATGCTTCTTCTGCAGAGGATGTTTCTAGGTCTGCAATTCTGTGACTTAAGTTTATATGAACACATAGAACTCAGATCTGGGCTACTCTTATTAACTTTCTTAATGGATCAGATTTTAAAAACAATTCCAGGGGCAAAGGTTCTCTTTCTCCTTTGTAATATTCTCTCTCTGTCTCTGTTTCTCTTTTTCTGTCTCTGTCTCTCTGGGTTTCTCTCTTCCTCTGCCTCTCTCTGCCTCTCTCTGCCTTTCTGCCTCTCTCTGTCTCTGTCTCTCTCTCTTTTTTTCTGTCTCTGTCTCTCTAGATTTCTCTCTTCCTCTGCCTCTCTCTCTCTCTCTCTCTCTCTTTTTCTGTCTCTGTCTCTCTAGGTTTCTCTCTTCCTCTGCCTCTCTGTCCCTCTCTCTCTTAGTCTCTCTCTTCTTCTGCCTCTCTGTGTCCCTCTGTGTCTCTTTGCCTCTCTGTCTGCCTGCCTGTCTGTCTGTCTCTTACTCTCTCTCACTCTTTGTCTTTGTCTCTCTCATACACACACAAAAATAGAACCTGGTTTCCAACACTGAATGCTTATCACTCTGAAAAATGAAAATATTTTCAGTTGACAAGCTCCAAATAAAGTAGGTTAAAGGCATCCTGGCTGACTGGGTGAAAGTGTTAGTCAGAAAAGCCCTGGGTCCAAATATAGTTCCTGATACTTCGTAATTGTTGAGTTTCTAGGCCAAGTCCCTCAAACACATTGTCTTAGGCAATTTTCCTAGGATTTACCTACTAAGTCATAGACAAGAAGGGGAAGGTTACAAAGTACTTTAGGACAGCCATTGTGTGCCTTTTGTAGGTGCAGCTATTATTATTCCAATTTTACAGATGAGGAAACTGAGGCTCAGCCAGGTAAACTGTAAAATCAAAAGCACAAGGGCACCCAGCTAATGGGCTACAGGGTCAGGTTCTTTGGAATCCAAATCCAGAGCTCTGGCCACATTGAGAGTAATGATTCATTCAACAACTAATTCTTAGAATTATAACGGCAGTTCCCCGTCCCAGCAGGATTATGGAGGGGGAAAAAAGGCACTTCTTTCTCCTTTACTAGAACTACTTTCTAAGCTGTCAGAAGCTCAAAATGCAGTCGCACCGATTTTGGAGTACCTGTGCTAGAAAAATCACCCAAGCACACAGCCTGGAACTCAGGGTTGTTTCCAGGACCCAGCAAGGCATCTAAAAAATTCCACAACAGCCTAATTAAACAGTTCCATGGTTCTCCCCTCCCCCCAGCACTCAGCGCAGCATTGGAGCCTGGAAGAGGCGAAAAGGGTCCCATTTTCCCTGAGCCAGGCCCATCCATGACCAAACATCAGCCCAGGAGTCAGCATGTCCCGGGTCTCTCTAGCGGGGTGGGGGTGGAGAAGGGGTGTGTGTGTGTTGGGTGTGTGTGAGAGTGGGGGTGGTGAGATACCAGGCGAGACTGAAGCGCAAAGCAACTTCCAGGGCGAGAGGTACACGCGGGGACCACGCTGCAGGGCGGCGGATGGGGGAATCTTTGTGAAGGACCCAACTAGGTTTAAACAAACAGGATGCCAAGGTGGAGGGGGCCCAGCCACTTCACTGGAGACGAGAATGGAAAGCTGGGGGAGGGGAGAGCCGAGGGGATTTTCCTAAAATTCGCCGAACAAAAAGAATTAGCCACACAATGCTTTGGTCCTCCCCCTGGCCTCGCCACCCCCATACGCACCAGCTTCTCCTGGCCTCTCACTAGCCGAACAGTTCCTACCCCGGCCCGCGCACCCAGGATGCCGCCGGGGCCAGGTCGGGGAGGGAGGAGAGAGATGGAGATGGAGGGAGGGAGGACCCAGACGCTTCGGTCTAGCCTGGCAAGCTCACGCGGGAAGGTGCAGTACGGGGAGGCTGGGAGTCCCCAGCAGAGCTCCTGCCCGCCCCCCACCCCAAGCACCCCAGAGAGGAAGGAGGCCAGAGGTCTGTGCCCTTCTCCCCCTCCCCCTCTTCCGCTCCTCCCTTGCCCTCCCCTGCTTTCTCCAAGGCCGAGGAAGCTGCTGCGCCTCCCCAGAGTCCTGGAGGACCACTTACACCGGGTGCAGGCAGAAGCTCGGGCCGGGGCCGCTTGGATCGGAGAGGGAGCGAAAGACAAGCCCAGTGGCAACTGCAAAGGGAAGCTGCGGAGCTGGCGAGCCAAGCCGGCCAGCCGGGGCGGTTTTCAAAGGCAAGCCCAAGAAGGGGGCGGAGCTCCAGTAGAAGGCCCGCCCCTTTCTCCTCTGTACCCCTTCACCCCCACCTCCTGGAGTGTCCCGCTGAGGTGTACAGCTGGCACTGAGCACCCCGCTGGACCCCCGACCCTCTCCCAGCTAATCTCCGGTGCTGGATCCCTCCTTAGGCGCTAGGGGCCCGAGTGCCGGGAGATTCCCCAGGCTCCTGGCACCCCCAGACTCTGGTGGTAACGCGGTGGCACTGAAACAAAGGACACAATTCCCTCCACGCCTCCCCCACTCTCCTGCGGCTGCGACGAAGAGCGCATTTGGCGAAACCCCTGGCCGCAGGTCCAAGACTGCAGTCAAGCTGATGTCAACCGGGAGACATCTTCCCACGTTAGACATGCATCCATGCCTGGAGGCATGCCAAGGCCTCTTGATTCCCTCCTATCAGGACGGGGGGAATGTCGAGAAATGACTGTAAGCTGGGAAATAAAACAAAGCTAAACAAAGCCACGCTTCCTTAGACACCATCTCATCCCACAGAAGCCCAAGCAGCAGCTGCCTTTCCCAGTTGGAAAGAAAAAAAAAGGAACAAGACGGTGAAAACCCACAGATCCTTACGCGGCTGCAGCCAGCGGCGGCAGTTGAACAGACCCCAACCCCCAGGATTCTCATCAGCTCCCCTTTCTAAAGAGACCGCTGCTGTCTGGAAGCCTAGAACCAGCCACCCTAAAAGTCAGCACCACGAGGGGGCTTTTCTTCTTCCTCTCTTCAGTTTCTCCCACGGGGGAAACTTCATTGAGAAAAAATGTGTTTGGTTTTCCTCCAGCCAAATATTTAGGTCTGCTTTCCAGCTTCTGGGAATCCACAACCTCCTGCTCTTGAGACATTTCACATCTAGTCTAAATGTATGACATTATCAAAGTCCTGGAGTCTGGCAGTGCTGTGTTCCCTCCATCAGACCGAGCTTCCTTCAGCCAGGACTCAGCAATGCCAGGAGGGAGGAAGTTCAGGTTACCATCAGGAATTCCAGGAGGTAGACAGACTCTTAATACTGCACTTACAAAGCTCTTTACATATAACATTTCCTCCGATACTCACAATAGCCTCATATAGAGCTATAACTAGGATGTTGTCAGACCTTTGCTTCGTTCCAATCAGAGCTTAAGTGGTTTGCCATTTCTTTCTCCAGATCATTTTAGAGATGAGGAAACGAAGGCAAATAGTTGTTAAATGACTTGTCCAGGGTCATGTAGTTAAGAAGTATCTTTTTTTTTTTAAACCCTTAACTTCTGTGTATTGGCTCCTAGGTGGTAAGAGTGGGCAATGGGGGTTAAATGACTTGCCCAGGGTCACACAGCTGGGAAGTGTCTGAGGCTGGATTTGAACCTAGAACCTCGCTTCTCTAGGCCTGACTCAAACCACTGAGCTACCCAGTTGCCCCAGTTAAGAAATATCTTGAGGCTAGACTTGGCCCTCAAATCCATTGTGCTCCCTAGCTGCCCTCAATTTAATTTTTGTTGAGTTTTTTCAGTCATGCCCAACTCTTCATGACCCCATTTGGGGTTCTCTTGGCAAAGATACTGGAGTGGTTTCCCATTTCATTCTGCAGCTCATTTTACAGGTGAGGAAACTGAGGCAAAACAGGATTAAGTGACTTGCCCGGAGTCATACAATAAATTTCTGAAGCCAGATTTGAATTCAGGATGATGAGTCTTTTCCACTCCAGACCTGGCCCTCTATCTATTATGCCCTCTAGCTGCCCCATGCCCTGAACTAGGCAGGTAGTAATGCTGTAGAGAAAAGGGAACATATATGAAAGGTCGTAGGGAAGTAGAACTAACAAGACTTGGCAAATGATTGAGCTTCCTCTCTGGAATGAGTCCATTAATTAGCTCCTGGGGTTGTGGCTAAGGAAAGTTCTCTGCAAGCCTTCAGTGTGCCAGGTGAATGTCAGCTCTGATATTCTAGTCAGGAAGTAACACAGAGTCTACACAGAGGCAGACGGCTCCATTTTAGTGTCATGGATAAAAGCTTAAGTAATAAAAAGCTGTACAAGTCTGAAATCACAGGCAGTTCAAAATAACATCGGTCTGTCAATAAGCATTAAGTTCCTACTATGGGCCAAGCACTGAACCAAGTGCTGGGGAGACAAAGAAAAGCAAAAGACAGTACTTGTTCTCAAAGAGTTCCCTGTCTAACGAGGGAACCAATATGGAAACAATTGGGTCCAAACAAGAACTCTATAAAATCAATGAAAAATCATCAGCAAAGGGAAGGCACGAGAATTGGAGGAGTAGAAAAGGCTTCTTGAAGAAGGCATGAATTTTGCTGAGGCTTGAGAGAAGCCAGGAAATCCAGGAATCAGAGTTCCAGGTTATTGGAGACAGCCAGTTAAAATGCTCAGTCAGAAGATGGAGAAGGAAATATGCTCTCCATGGGGCAGCTAGGTGGCACAGTGGATAGAGTACCAAACCTGGAGTTGGGAGGACTTGGCTTCACATCTGGCCTTAGAACACTTCCTAGCTCTGTGACCCTGGACAAGTCACTGTAATATAGAAAATCTGATTTTCTATATTACATCATTTAACCTGTTTGCCTAGCCCTAGCCTTTCTGTCTTTGAATATTACTAGGTAAGGATTTAAAAAAAGAAATATACTAACCATTACAGAAAAGTGATGATTTAGGGTTCAGAATGAGACATTTTTGAAAAGAGCCATTGAAGAAATTTTTTTTTGCTTGGTTATATAAATTTGAAGAATTTTGTTTTTGTAACTCTTACTTTCTGTTTTGGTAATAACTCTAGGTCAAGGACTAAGCAAATAGAATTAAATGACTTGGCCAGGGTCACACAACTAGGAAAGTGTCTTGAGACCGGATTTGAACCCCTGTCTTCCTAACTCCAGTTCTAGCATTCTATCCACTTGTACCACCTAGCTCTCCTGTATGCATATTTGTTATAAGAAAAACTTTTTTTTCCTTTTCTTTTCTTTCCCACTGCGGTGTGAGAGTTAACAGATTTCTGGTAATTAAAAAAAATAAAGCTAAGGGAGGGTGCTACCGATATAAAATGTTTTCCGTATTTTCGGATAAGATTGTTGTATTGTTTGTTTTACTTTGTTAGGAGACCTCTCCAGGAAGAGGAAGTGTAATAGGTATAGGTTTTAAAAGTTTAAAAGTAGATTTGTGTAAGCATGTTAGAGAAATATGTAAGTGTTCGAAATGTAAAAACAAAACGTATATTTTTTTTTTTTAAAGAAAGAGGCAAAGGACCTGGCACGGCACTTATGAAGAAGAGAGTAAATGGAGCCAGGAGATATAGTGGCATATGTTAGGAACAGCAAGGGGGCCAGCGTCACCAGAGAGCTGTTGTTTGTCAAAGAAGACCAATGACATCACAGGGAAGGATGTCTTGAAATGAGTGACATCTTGGATTTAAGTGAGGCAGAACTGCATGAAGTCATCAGCCTCACCCCCTCTTCCAGAGTCATCAAAGTCCAGTGACAAGACAAAAGACAGGCTGACTGATGAGGAACTGGGAGCCAGTGGATGCCCTTGATCCCTTTGACGTCTGACCAAACTCTAAGCTTTCTACAGTGCTTGCTTCAGCCACCTTCATGGCTGCTGGAAAAAATTGTTCTCCATCCATTCCCTGGGAGAAGTCTTCACATGCTTGGGGTGGATGATGTCCTTCTAGACCACAAACAGGTTTAAGACATGTCAGCTTACTCCCAACCTGGTTTAGCCCATCTGCCAAGATGGTTTTACTGGGGTGGGGCCATTGCTCAGTGATAGCTTCTTGGAACCCTGCGTGAAAACCATTGAAGAGCAGAGCATTGATAGAGAGGAGTAAGATGTGACAAGAATGGAAAGGTAGGAAGAGTCCAGCTTCAAAAGGCTTTCAAAGCCAAATAGAGAATTGTATATTTTAACCTTAGGTAATAGGGAGCCATTGATGTTTACGGAAAAGCCACGTGACAGGGTCGGATCTGTGCTTTAGGAAGATCATTTTGACAGCTGAGTAGAGTATGAATTGGAGTGGGGAGACTTGAGGCAGGGAGGCCAAGCAGAAGGCTGTTGCGATAGGCCAGGCATGAGGTAATGAGTACCTGCATCAAGGTGGTGGCACTTTTGGAGGAAAGATATGGTGCAGAGCTAGAAGCGACTGGATTCAACTCCAGATTGGATTTGGAAATTGAGAAGTCAAGGATGACACATTGCAAACCTGGGTGACTCTGAGAATAACAGTGGTTGTAACGAGAGCATTTATAGAGCGCCTGATATGTACCAGATCCTGAGCCAAGTCCCCACAATAACCCTGAGAGGTAGGTGATATTATTATCCCCATTTTACAGTTGAGGATTCTGAGGCAAACAGAAGTTAGGTGACTTGCCTAAGGTCATGTAGTTAATAAATATTTGAATTCAGATCTTCCTTACCTCAGTCCCAGGGCTCTATCCCACTATCTAATGGGCACTTAGGAAGAGGGGAGTGTTTCAGTGGGAAGGATAATGAGTTCAGTTTTTGAACATGTTGAATTTAAGATATCTGGTAGTTGTCCTTCCTACTCGAGGAGGACCTACATGGCATCACTATGTCAGGCTCAATGTATACTGCTTCTTACTGTCACTGATCAGGTCAGTATGCGTTTGGAAGGCTCTCCTACAGGTCAGGCACAAACAACCCATATGAACATTCAAGATGGAGATGTCTACATTTGCACATCTCACAGTTCTTCCCAATGGTGGTAGTTCTGCTTTGCTCCTACAGCATAGCGCCATCTTGGATGTGGCCACCCCTTGCTGGACAGTCCTGTGCCGGTGTCTCCCACTGTTCACTACAGGACCTCCTGTCTCAGATGTCCAATGGCAATTGGGGATTAGAGACTGGCAGTCAGGAGAAAGGCTCCATCGGATAAAAGATCTGAAAACCGTTACTTAGAGATATCACTAGGAGTGGGAAAGTGATTGCTATTTATTGTCCTCAGCTATTTCTAGGACAGACTGAGGGAATACTATGTGTTTCTTCTCATTTGGAGAAACTCAACTCTAGGTTGAGTGCAGGCTGTTTACGCCTTTTCTGCCATAGCAGCCCACAAAGACTCTCCTAAGATCCTGGTTCTCAAACTGGTTTTTCTCGTGGAACAGTGCTCTTTGCCACAAAGAATCGCAGCACACCAAACATTTCAGCTGACAACACTGCAGAGGTGTCAGGACAGATCCAAAACAAGATACAGAATTTCTTGGCGCTCCAGCAGGTGCCACAGCTCACCAGTTGAGAACCACCATCCTGAATTATTGGAGGATTTTGACCTGGTTGGTAGACAGTGACCATGCTTCTGAAGTCACCCGTCCATGAAGCACTCCAGGACTAACACTAAGGACAGTCTGACAGCCTCTGGTTTTTGTCTATAGCTACCAATTCACAATATAATTGTTCTACTTCATAAACTCGATCAATCGTATTTTCCACTTATTATGACAATACTCTTAAGTCCTCTTGGTCAAGTACGTCCCCGAAATCTGTTCTTATCAGTGCTAGTAAATAGTTAACCAAAGAATGGGGAAGCGAGGAATGTTTACATGACACTTTTAAGTTAAGCACAGAACAGGAGATTTTCTACAAGAAAAAAAAAGTAGCGATAAGCATAAAGAGAGTCTTAGTGCATATTACAGAAAGATTGGAACCAAATTTAGTAGCCCACTGATTATTACTACCAAAGTCCATTAAAGCTAATGTTCAAACCTTCTTGGGACATAAGCAGTATTTACAAGATTGCTAATTAACCATGTTACATTTTACCTTATTTGCACTATCCAGTGTGAAGCTTGTGCCCTCCATTGCCAACTCTTCTGTTGGTGCCAGCCCACTCTTGCTGTTACTAAAGTATACTTTCCTAATAATAGTCAAACTACCCAATAAACTTCTTCTTAACACTTGGTTGCCATTGCTGCTGCCTTCCTGGTGGTAGTGTCAAAGTGAAGGTCTTCAGGTTTTTTTGAGTCAATTAAATCTTTGCAACCGTTTCACTGATTTTTTAAGGAAAAACTAGACCACATGGCAAGGATATTATGATCTTCCTAGACCACGTGTGGTGAATTTTCAGCAATATGATGAGACTTCCTGCCATGGATTCTAACCAAATAGTGCTTCTACCAAATTCATTTATTATTTGTGGAGTTAAAATGCATAAACAAGCTTTAACAAATTAACATTAAATATCCTATTTGTCTATATGTGATTAATCTTTTTTGGTCATAATATCTTGTGAAAATAATCTACAAAGCAGAATGGTTGTGGCTTGCAATGGGTAGAGAAAATACCCAGTCCCTTGAAATTTCAGATCCTTGAGGATAGAAATAATGGAAAGCCACCAAGTCATAGTCAGAAAGAAATACCCATATACACCAAAATATTCATAGCAGTCCTCTTTTGGTAGCAAAGAATGGGAAATAAAATAGATACTTAGCAATAAACAAAATATATATGTGAGTGTCATGTAGTCCTACTTCGCTATAAGAAATAATAAATATGAATAATTCAGAGAAGCAAGGGGAGACTTCCTTATTCGAACTGATGCAGAGGAAAGTTAGAAGAACTGAGAAAACAATATACACAATGACAAAATCATGTAACTGGAAAGAATAGAAGAAGGAAACTGCATGATTATAAATACTAAGCTTGGTCGCAGAGAAAACTGAGGAGGGGGGTCTATTATTGTTGAATATTGCTTGTATTAATTGATTTTTTATTAAACTGTTTTTTAGCCTCTTTTTTATTCTTGTTATAAGAGAACCTACTGAGGGTAGGGTAGGGATATATTTGGAAATGATGGTGACATAGAAATAAAGATATCAATATTTTTTAAACCTTTATGTTCTATTTTAGAATCAATATTGTGTATTGGTTTCAAGACAGAAGAGGAATAAGGGCTAGGCAATGGGGGTTAAATGACTTGCCCAGGGTCACACAGCTAGAAAGTACCTGAGATCATACTCGAACCCAAGACCCCTCCATCTCTAGTCCTGACTCTCAATCCACTGAGTCCCCTAGATGGCCCTAGTACATTTTATTAAAATTTTTTTTTATTTTAATAATAAATTTTCATGCAAGTTTTCCAAGGTGTATGATCCATATTGTCTTCTTCCCTCCCCACTCTTGGAGCTAACAGGCAATTCAATCTGGTTTATATCCCCCAAAACATTTAAAAAATAAAATGACAGAAAGGGATTTTGTGGTGAATAATTTTTTAAAGTGAAGACTACTTTTCAAATCCAAATGATCAATCCTAGCTGCTAGCAAGACTGAGGCTGATAGATGGCATGAGTTTGGGAATTCTGAGCTAGAGTAGGGCTAAAGTCAATCAAATATCTATATTAAGCTAAGTTTCAATAAGCTAAGTTCAATATGGTGAGCTGCCAGAAAGAGGAAGACCACCAAAGTGCCTACGGAGGAACAAATCAACTTTCTGTGCAGATTGGTATCAGGGTCAAGCTTATAAGTGGCTGCTATATACTTCAAGTCTGAGGGAAATAAGCAGACCCAATCTTTAAAAAAAAATTCAAATAATCGCCAACTTTACTTTTGCCAATGGTGCCTCCTTTTCTCAAAGTGAAATTCACTTGTACTTCATCAGGAAAGCAAATGGTAGTCCTCAGTACTGGCTCAGATCTCAAATTCCCTTCCCTTTGGTTCATCAAGAAATAAGCACAACTCCACTGGATGGAGGGCTCTGCCTCTGTGAGCTGCTCAGGTAAGGGAGGCGCTCCTCCTGAAGTATTTACACGCATGAATCTGAAGTCAAGGACAAATGGAAGAAGAGTCTTTGAGGAGTGCCTCTGTTGTTGACTGTGAGCCATTCTCTACTGAAGATAATTAGTAAGTGAAACGGGGTGAATTGCCAGTCAACAGCACATCGAGGAGGCGCCAGCTGCACTTGTAAGACATCTTTCTGGGATGACTCTTGTGCCAGGAAGAAATCCCTGCCAAGACTTCCGTGGTGAGGACCACAAGCTGATCCTAGTTTGCCTTCCTTTCCATGGTGTGTTTGCTGAAGGCAGCATTCAGGGGAGAGCAGAATGAAAAGTAATATTGAAATTACAGACACAGGAAATGGTGGCTCACCTCCATGTCTTTGAGAAGGACTTGGAGTCAAGGGGACATGGAAGGGAAAGAATTCAGTAAATTTTTAATTTTATTTTAATGGGCTTATCTATTGACACTGACAGACTATTCCAATGTTGTCAGTCTTTGAATCAGGAATGGTGATAGTTCTAGGGGAAAAAACCAGCTTAAATGTTAAGAACCAACAGAGAGACGTCCGATATTTCCCCGATATCATTAGAAGACCATGTCTTCCTGTTATAGCACCTATGGTAAATGAGACACGACTTCGTTTTATTCTTAAATAATGGCATTGAAATAAAAGTCGGTGCTCTAAGCAAAGGTGGGATAAAATTGGGTTGAGTAATGATTAGAAATAGGACTCTCATTTTTCCTATTTGGATGAAGCACTAAGGAGGCATTAACTGGCAACAATAACACATCAAAATAGAGTTCCAGGATTTATTTTATTTCAACAAGCATTTATCAGAGTGCCTGGCACATAATAGGTACTTAAAAATGTTTAGTGACTGGCTGACTTACTATGTGGAAGACACTGATCTTGGCACTCTAGATACAAAGCTAAGAACTGAACAATTCTTGCCCTCATAAAGGGGCTGGATGGGAGATACTCAATATTTATACAATAATCCATTAACATTATGACCAGTAGAGAAATGCATGCTGTTTGTCAGAGATGGGTAGTAGCACTAGGTAACTATGATTTTAGCATACAGTATGGGCATGGTATTAACAACTGATGCTCAGAGGCATCTAGGTAACATAATGGATAGAGAGCCAGGTCTGGAGTTGAGAGGATCTGGGTTCAAACATGGCTTCATCCACTTCCTAGCTGTGTGACCCTAGGCAAGTCACTTAAGCCTTGTTTTCCTGATCTTGCACTTCTATCTTAGAGTCACTCCTAAAACAGAAAGTAAGGGTTTAAATATGCCAAGAATGCTGAGCTAGGAACAAAAATCTCAGTGAAGTCAACACATGACTTTTCTAGTACATATGTGTACAGCTCCACCAAGAAGGATGCCATCTGCCTTATACCATATCTGCTGATGCTTGGGCAGAAGCCACATTTACCATCTGATGCATGTTTTAGAGCAGCAGTTCTCAAAATGTGATCTGGAGTTCCAAACTCTCTTCAGAAAAATACTAAGCTGTTTTCATTTCTAGTATGGTAAATAGCAATAAATATAATTCATATAAACAAAAACTCCTTGGAAGAGCTTCAATAACTTTTAAAAGTATAAAGTGGTCCTAAGATCAAAAAAGTTTAAGAACCATTTTGGGGGATTCTCTGAGGAGGGAGGACCACAGACGTTTCAAAGCAGTACATCTCTCAGGTTAAAAACAAAAAACCTTACCACTTAGTCACAACTTCAGCTCAGAAGAGCACTGATAGAAACAAATGATCATATGACCGAGTTTCTTGTTAAGACTTTCAACAAGATTTTTTAAAGTAAGTTTTTATGCATGTATTTTGTTTTACTTTACATCACCATGATTTCTCCCAGGTTCCCTCCCTCTCCCCATTATATATCTTAGAGCACAAGTAATATTTCTAAGGGTCAAAAAGGAAAAAAAGCATAATTAATCAATGCATAGGAAACAATCTGAAAATGTTCAGCTTTCCCAATCTGGTGGATATGAAGAATCTCAGAGCTGCTTTGGTTTGCTTTCCAGAATGACTGTACCAAATAACAGTTTTATTAATAGCACTGATTCTTTCCTAGTGAAACCACACTCATGTTAATGATTATTCCCCTGCTGTACTCAAAAACCATCCTTTTAATAATATTTTGTGTATTTCTGGGTTTTTTGGGGCCAGGAGTTGAAATAGTATTTATTACCCTTGAAAAAATCTATCTTCTTTTCCATTTTCGAAAATTGGGACCAAATTTGCCTGTCTCTAGTTCTGAAGCACCCTCTGGAAGCTTCAGAGTATTTCAAAGATCATTTTCCAGAGCTTGGCTATCATATTCAGATGTTCTTTCAATACTTTAGGATGTGCGTACATCACTTAGATCTGATGACTCATATTCATAGAGGGCATCTAACATGCCGTCTTACTATCTTTTTATGTATTCTTGGTTCCAATTCCCTATTAATTTTTTTGTTCTGTATATCCCAGTTTAAAATAATTTTCCTTCAAATAAAAAAACTGGAATAAAATAGGAGTTGAGTCATTCTTCCATCTCTTGATCATTTTTTTTTTAAGTAAAGGGCTTTATAATTGCAATTAAGATAGGTCATTTTCACTAGAAATCACAGAAGGACTATTGTTAAACAATATGGGCATGGTGATGACTAAAGATTATGGAAAGAAATGGTAGAAAATGTGTAAAACACCACCTCAGGTTTTAAAAGTTTAGGACCTACTAATTACTACTAACTACTAAATATTACTAAATACCTCTTAAACAATAATTTAGTGCCTAGAATTATATATTACTATCCCACTATATTTTCTGGCCTGGCAGATGACAAATTCCCTCAGAACATATTCAGACTACAAAATATCCTGGAAAATTCAACCAACAGTCTGTTAGGACTTAACCATCAACACAAATTGAACTGTTATCCACAATGTCCCAAATCCCCAAGCAACACTCCCATATATATATATACTATGTTGGATTACAGTTTCATTTAATTACAAAAATTGAATGCATATATAACATTTTAGAAATGTATCTGTTGCCCAAAGAACCCTGTTTACTCCATTTTCCTCATCTGTAAAGTGAGTTAGAGAAGGAAATGGCAAAACTACTCAGTGTCTTTGCTCAAAAACCCTCAAATGGGATCACAAAGTGTCAGACACAACTGAAATGACTGAGCAACAACAGGGGATGGGGGAAATGAGGATACACCCATGAAACAATTACAAAGAAATACAAGAGTGGGACAGCTAGGTGGCACAGTGGCTAGGGAGCCAAGTCTGGAGATGGGAGGTCTTGGGTTCAGATTGTAAAGGGGAAAAAGGGGCTTTTGGGGTTCAATATATTAAAAGATGGTCACTAGAGGATTGAACAATTATCAATCCTCAATTAAGAATAATCTCAAGTCAAAATTGACTTTATGGAAGTTTATTTGCAATTGAGAAGAGAGAGAGGAAATAAGGAAATAAGACTCTAACCCAGTAGGTAATTTACTACAATCCTCTAATCAATCCAGGTAGATCTAATTAACCCTCAGCGGAGAGTCAGAGGGCCAGAGGCCTGGAGGCAAATGAAGCAAAGCTTCATTCACAGAGTCTATTTAAAGAAGTTCCTTAAGAGAAGTTCAGGAAGATTCAGTCTCTAAACTCACTATGTGGAATTCAAAAGAAGATATTTAAAGCAGTCTCACCAAGGTCTCAATATTCCAGCCAACACTCCTTCATGGACCAGAAGAGCTCCTTCATCAGCCTTGCTCTTCACCAGAAGCTCCCAGCTGACTGAGGACCTTCTCCTTTTAAAGGGGTCACTTATGAGGCACTTCCTGTGCCTCCCTCCTAATTTGCATGTCCAATCACAATAGACGCTTCTCATAGACCACCTAGGGGTTGGATCAGTCGATTCTGATTCCTCACTCACTCTAGCACACGTGGGTTGGGACCTCCCAGAATTTGGAGGTGTTTTCACCTTTGGTGATTAAATCTAAAGATGGGCAGTGTAGACTTAATCTAATTATCACAAGATCTGACCTCAGACACTTCTTTGCTGCATGACCCTGGGCAAGTCACTTAACCTCAATATCCTAGCCCTTCCCACTCTTCTGCCTTAGAACCAAAATATAATATTGATTCTAAGATGGAAGGTAGAGGTTTTTTTTTTTTAAAAGAGAAAACCAAGAGTCACAATAAAGTGTTATATATAATATCAATGACTAACTAGAAATTGAGAATTGATCATTTAAGTATTTAGTGGAGATAGCAAATGCTCTGAAAAAACAGGAAGGTATATGGTCAGTGTTGGCCATAATTATCAGAGAGGACATTATGAAAAAGATGGGACTTGAACAGGAAAACCTTGACAGGGAAACAAAGGAGATGCCCATTGATTGGAAAATGACTAAATAAATTGTGGTATGTGAGGATAATAGAATATTACCATTCTATAAAAACAGACAAATGTGATGAATATAGGGAAGCATAGGAAGATGTATAAGAACTGATGCAATGAGGGAAATGACCAGAACAAAAAAAAAACAGTATGTAGAGTGACTATAACAATGTAACTGCAAAGAATAATAATAAAACAACCAAAACTGAATGTCATGAAGTTTTAATAATAAAATTTGGAATATGGGAATGCATTTTCCCTTGTTTTTTTTTTTTTTTTTTTTTTTTTTTTGTATAGGTGGAGATTATGAGTTTTGAATGCTACATCAGGGTTTTTTTTTTTTTTTTTTTTGACTAGTTAGTTTTGGAGAACTTTTTTCCTCCCTTTTTCTTTAAGAAAATTTTCATTATGAAGATTAACTTCTGGTAGAGGGTAAAAGGGAAAGTACAATGGATTATATATATATGTATATATATATGCATATATATGTATATAGATGTAATGTAAAAAAGATGTAAATCACATTTTTTTACTGTAAAAAACAAATAGACCTTAATGGAGAAATATGATTTGGAAAGGCAGAGAGGATGAAAAGAGCATTTCAGGGGATAGATATGAAAAGTTATAGTATAAAAAGAAGCAAAAATAGGCATGTTGATCTCTAGCAAACTTAGTAATCTCAATCTATGAGTATCCTTAAGGAATGGAGGGTTTTAGAGTTGAAAAGGACCTTACTGAGTATTTAATGTAGTACCCTCAAGTGACAGATGAGGCTGAGGTCTAGATAAATTACCCAAAGGAACACTGGTGAGTATAAGGGCCAGAGCTGCCATTTAAGCTCACACCTCCAACTTTAAACTTAATGTTCTCTCCATTATTTCATTCTACCTACTGGCAATTTAGTTCTAGTGCCTCTGCTGTTGTGAAAATGTGCCTTTTGGGAATGATGAAGATTCTGAACTGTATTGCTTTGGATAACAGCAAAAAGTAGTTGAGAAAAAAAATATGTGGCAAGAAACTTAGAAAAGCCACATCATCCCAAGAACATCATTATTCAGGGTAAAGCTTTAGTCAGAGTACCTTGGGTTCAACTTTGTCCTCAGACTGAATGACAAGTCTCTTAATTAACCTCTTTGACTTTCATTTTCCCTCTATTAATTAGTCCACTCTAGAGTGTTTTTCCTCTCTTCTCCTGTATATGTAAAGCTTGCTTGTACATAGTTTGAATTTTTACTCTCCCACTAGTCTGTAAGCTCATTGAGAGCAGAGACTATGTTTTATTTTTCTTTACATCTCCAGCGCTTAACACAGTCCCTGGCACATAATAGATGCTTAATAAATGTTTATTAACATACTGACAGAGAAAAGGGTGGATTAGATGGCCTTTAATGTCCCTTCCACCTGAAACTCTATAAGTTTAGGGGGACAGCAAACTAGAAATGAATAGAACATCCATGATCTCTGTAACAATATGTTTATTAGTGATGATAGTAGAGTCATCACATTTGGGCTTTACTGCCTTTGTTGTTGTTGTCTAGTTGTGTTCAATAGTATCTGACTCTTCATGACCCCATTTGGAGTTTTCTTGGAAGAGATACAGGAATGGTTTGCCATTTCCTTCTCCAGCTCATTTTACAGATGGAGAAACTGAGGCAAACAGGGTTAAGTGATTTGCCCAGAGTTGCATAGTCATTAAGTGTCTGAAGCCAGATTTGAACTCAGGAAGACACGTCTTCTGGACTCCAGATCCTGCACTCTATCCAGGGTCACCAAAGAGCCTTAGGAACAGGTGTATGGAATATGAAGAAGGATTGAAATAGGAGTCAGAGCTAGCCTGAGTTAATCTTGGTTCTGCTATTACCTGAGTTGAACTACCTGACCTTTAAGAGTCCTGCCATTTCTAAATCGATGACCCATGGATCAGATCTCTAGATGGCCCAAAGATGATAAAAAAGGGTCTAACCACTGGACCTGACTAAATACATACAGAAGAAATCCACACAGAAGGTGACACCATTTTAAAGGTATTCAGAACAATTTGCAAAATATCCCAAGGAGCAGGAAATTCCAAAAGAATAGAAACTACCAAAAACTGTAATTATCCCCAAAAGAGGACTGAGAAGACAGGATCAGTTACAGACCCAGGGGCATACTTTCCCATCTCTTTGAAACATTTATGAGGATGGTCCCTAGGCTCATGGAGGGCTTAATGAAAACCTAAGAAGAAACCAAGCAGTTTCCCATAGATAATTTCTGTAACCCACTACATGGTCAGTCACACAATTTGCCAGTGGGAGAAGAGAACAAAATGCCACATTTTGTCTATTACTTTTTTTTTTTTAAGTCCTTACCTTCTGTCTTAGAATTGATATTCTAAGTGCTGGTTCTAAGGCAAAAGGGCCATAAGGGCTATGAAATTGGGGTTAAGTGACTTGTCCAAGGTCACACAGCTAGGAAGCTAGATTTGCTCCCATCTCCAGACCTGGCTCTCTATCCCCTGAACCACCTAGCTGCTCCTCTAAAATGCACTCTTAAAGACTGTCCTTCAATGAGGTATTTCTCATGCATTTGTAATAAATCTGTTCAATAACTCACCTAGAGTCTACATTACACAAGACTTAAAATAGAGAGCTGTACCCCATAATAGATTTTGACAGTACCATGGAGTCTCTCTCTCTCTCTCTCTCTCTCTCTCTCTCTCTCTCTCTCTCTCTCTCTCTCTCTCTCTCTCTCTCTCTCTCTCTCTCTC
>NC_058134.1:258309057-258320892 GCF_016433145.1 Gracilinanus agilis | reverse complement strand
GAGAGAGAGAGAGAGTGAGAGAGAGAGAGAGAGTGAGAGAGAGAGAGAGAGAGAGAGAGAGAGAGAGAGAGAGAGAGAGAGAGAGAGATATGGTTGTTTGGGTGATTAGATAGGAAAGGACTGTTGCTAAAGGGTCAAGACTAGAGATGGGGGAATGAGAAAATCATCCTGGCTCCCTTCTTTCTTTCCTTCGAACTTTGATCTAGATGCTGGCAAAATATCCCTCAGTGACCTAAAAGACTTTTCCCAGAGAACTAAAGCTTCTCCATGCTTGAACAGCCTAATGACCCATGAAACTTGTAACACAGAGCACTCTAGAAGAAGAAGGAAAAATCACTCAGTGTACTTGGATAAGCATACAGCTGTACAGCTGTCAAAAATCTATTCCACCCTCAGTCTATTTGCTTTCCAAAGTACTAATGCTGCAGGACTGATAGATTTGAGGATTTCTTTTTCTAGGCATGACTGGAGACACTATGAAGAATGGATTATTTTGAAGTCATAGCATTCTGCTTGCCACAAAAATTATTCTCCTGGAAGGAGAATATAGGCTAAGCAGAAAGCCAAATAACAAGGCTTTATTAAAGCAATTGTTAAAATGTTGAGTTAGTCTTCTAGAAGAGAGACAACCTGGTACAGTGGATGGGGCATTGACTCTGGAATCAAGAGTATTCTGGTTCAAATCCTACCTCACTGCTTGTATGATCTTGGGTGAACCTCAGTTTCCTTGTCTGAAAAACAAAATTGGGCTAGATGACTGCTGAGACCTCTTCTAATTCTAAATCTATGTTCTTTGTGTGAATCATCCCCCTAGGTCCTGGTCAGAACCTGATAGAAGCTATTGGTTCTCTCCAATTTAATTATTCTAACTCAACAAATATTCTTTAAATGTCTAATATACAAAGATGAATATGGCAGATTCTAATCCCAATGTATGTTGAAGGATGGCATGGTGTAGTGGATAAATAGAGCCCTAGACTCAGAGGCAGGAAGACCTGAGTTCAAATCTCACCTCAGACTCTTATTGCATTTGTGATTATGGGCAGGCCATTCAACCTCTTTTGTGCTTCTGCGGAAAATTGGGGGCAGATAGGTGGCTCAGTGGATTGAGAGCTAGGTCTAGAGAGAGGAGGTCCTGGATTCAAATCTGCCCTCAGACACTTCCTAGTGGTGTGATTCTGAGTAAGTCACTTAGCCCCTTTGCCTAGCCTTTATTGCTCTTCTGTTGTGGAACCAATATACAGTCATGATTCTAAGGGTTTAAAAAAGAAAATGAGGAGGTTGCATTCGATAGTCTCTAAGGTCACTTCTAGCTCTAAATCTATGATACTAGAGATTTACTATCTCATAATAGAGAAAAGACAATGCCAGTAGAATTAAAAAGATGAGTATTTCTGGGGGAAATTAAGGCTCATTAAAAGACCTCTGAAATTTCCTAAGAGTAAGGAGAAGAGTAAATTAGAACTGTTGGACAGCTCATGTTCTCCACTGGAATCTTTGCAACTGTCAGAAGAAACTGAAGAAGGACATTGAGTACCTCAGCAGTGAACTTTGGGAAGACATCCCTAAGAGTCTGTCCCATAGTATAGCAAGTCTAGAGGATTTGGATGATCTGCTTTTTGTGGCCATCCACAACCAATGAGACCATGAGTCCTTTTGAATATTTAAGTCAGGGGGGAAATGATTTGGCCCTCAGCCCTATTCAAAGAGTTCAGGACTACCGGGAGTAGCCTGGGGTTGCCCTTCCTTCATTTCTTACTAGGTTTTCCTCTGATCTCTTGCCCTCCCACTTTTCAGCTACCTTTTGTATGCCATCTTCCCACAGTAGATTGTAAGCATCTTGAGGTCAGGGACTACCTTTCTTTTTCAGATTTGTATTCTCAGCACTTAGTAGGGTGCACAGAGTAGACCCTTAATAAATATTTATGGACTGAGCCATTGGAGAAGTAGATGCCATGTATGCAGTCTCTGAAGTAGAGTGATAAACAGGGAAATCTTACATAGAGTAGGAACCAGAGATGTGAATAGTTGGCAAACTGCAGTCCATCTTTAGCATCTTCACTTGTGTTATATCTGCCCTCATTACTTATGTCCAGGTTTAAGGCATTCAGGCCCATTGTCAATATTCAATAAACATTTATTAAACACCTACTCTATGCCAGGAAATTAGCCAAGTAAGAGCTATGGATAAAGCATAAAAAGAACAATAATAATATGTGCCCCCAAAGAGTTTTATATTTGAATGGGAGGAAGACAGAATTCCAGAAATAAAGTTGGGCAACAGGAAAGGATTGAATGCCTTTGGGAGAGTAGACTCCAGGGACCTTTCCTAAAGAAAGCCCAATAACCAATTTATCCTTCTCTGATCCTTGACATTAGTCAGTGGTTCCCAAACTTTTTTGGCCTACCGCCCCCTTTCCAGAAAAAAATTACTTAGCACCCCTGGAAATTAATTTTTTAAAAAATTTTAATAGCAATTAATTGGAAAGATAAATGCACCTGTGGCCATCACTGCCCACCCTGGATTGCTGCAGCACCCACCAGGGGGTGGTGGCACCCACTTTGGGAATCACTGTGTTAGATGATCTCTAGTCATCTTCATGCTACTTTGCATTTGTTAAATGTTGTTATTCACTTGTATCTGTCTTTTCATGCCTTCATTTGGATTTTTCTTGATAAGCCTACTGGCATGCTTTATCATTTCCTTCTCCTGCTTATTTTACAAATGAGGAAACTGAAGCAAGCAAGGTTAAGTGACTAGTCCAGAGTCACACGGCTAGTACAAGTGTCTGAGGCCAAATTTGAACATAGGAAGTTGAGTCTTCCTGACCCCAATGCCACCACTCTATCCATCACATTCCTTAATTGTTAAAATTTTCTTGGTTAAAACTGAAATGAAAGAGTGTGGCTAGACCTTACAAGGCAACTGGGGAGGTGAGGTCGTTATTCTCTTCTCCATTCATCTCTAGCACCCAACTTCTAAATTGCCTTTACAAATAATTAAGTGGTTTGGAAAAATTAATGAGACTCCAGAAATTGTCCACTTTGTTTTTTTTACCAGAATGTTTATTCATTATCATTATGCTTATGCTTATGATTATTAAAACATGTCTGATAGGGCCAGTGGAGTGCTGGAGTCAGCTCATTTTGGGAGAGCTGATTCTCAGTATGAACATTTACACCTTGGGAGTTAGAAAACTGCCAATCAGGGTTTGATTTCTGATTTTCTTGATTATCTAACCTTAAGAAAGTGAAAGAGAAAATGTTAATAGTACAGATTACTTTCATGAGTTGCCACCTCCACCCCAAACTGGTTGTTAAACATTTACCAGTATATACCTGGATAAAACACTAGACTCAAGACTAGAAGTTCTGGGTTTGAATAGTGCCTCAAATATTTGCTAGCTTTGTGACCTTGATTAAGTCACTTAAACTCTGGCCCTTGGTTACCACATTCTCAAAATTAGGGGGTTGGACTCAACGACCTCAAATATCCATTCCAACTCTAAATCTATGATCTTTTTCCTAACTAAAAAAAAATCTTTTCATGGGAATTTTTCTTCCTTTATACTTTTCCTTGAACTTTTTGATTCTTTTTTGTAGAACCTTCTCTATCAATATTTCAATATAGTCCTTTAGGGAAGCCAGCCCTGACATAAAGCAACATACAATAGCTTCATTGTTTTCCACAGGTTCATCAACAGGTGTCTTTTATATTCATTCCCAGCCTCCACTGGGAGGTCCAGATTCTGTACCAGGGCCAATGTAGGAAAGAACAAAGACAATTTAATAAGTTCTGCCAAGGGCTACACAGCTGGTGCCTGGCAATGGCCATAGGGCTTTTGACGTTGGCAAAGAGGCTCCTGGGAAGGTTCCTCATGGGGGGCAAAAGAGAACTGTTTTGGGAGCAGAGTGTGGAAGCAGGGTTTGATGAAGCAGGAGAGGTAGATGGACACAAGTACAAGGAGAGGAAGAAGCAAAGACTGAGTACCAAGGAAGTCTCAGAACCAGTGCCAGTGGATTAAGCCAGACTTCAAATAAAGTTATCTCATGGTTCTCTTTATTGTAGTAATAGTGTGTAATTTTAACATGTGTAAGAGACACTTCACTGAAAGGAGCTTTCCAAGGCTACACTTTCTTCACATGAGTCGAATACTCTAAAAAAACCTGTAGTGGGATCTTATATTCTATTCACCTCTCTTTTAAATCTGAAAACAAATATTTAGAATGAATGAATCAATTCTTTAAGTGCTTACTTACTATGTGACAAGGATTTTGCTGAGTGCTGGGGATATCAGATATAAAACCCAAGACTGTCCCTACCCCCAAAATGTTGATTCAAGGTTCTAAAAGTCCAATCATGGAAGTACAAAGGTGTGGGAAGGTTACACACATTTAAGTGCTAAGATATTGTGCTAAGAATTTTACAAATATTATCACAATTAATGTTATAATTAATTAAAGTTCTGTGTTCTCTCAGAAGAGAGGGAAATCACTTCTTATCAGAAGCCTGGGAGAAGGAGATGAAATACAAAATAGCTACTAAAGGATGGGCTGCATTAGGAAAGGCAGAGCTGAAGGAGGAAGGGCACAAAGCATCTCTCCCTTGAGAACCTCTGCTTCCACAATGGGAAAATGGGAAAAATAATGTTTATTGTGACCATCTCACTAGATTGCTGTGAAACATAGATGAGATAATGTAAGTAAAGAACTTTGCAAACTTTAAAGCATAATATAAATGTCATATAGCATCATCACCACCATCATCCCAAGAAAAATAAAAATAATTTACAACAAAGCCTTTAAGACTATTGACATCTTTAATTTTTACATCATCTACATTTCCCAAAATAGCCTTTCTCCCTCCTTACCCCCATTCTTAGCCTTCCAGAGAGCCACCTTTAGTAACAAAGGATAAAAAAGAAAAAAAGATAAACAAAACTAAACACATAATTAAAAAAATATTTGTAATTCATTTACTTTGGGTTTATGTGCAATTTAATTCTTTTGTTATTTCTTTGATTTTATATGTAATTCTCTATGCCCATGGTTCTACACCTTTGAAAAGAAGGAGGAAGGGGAGGTGAACAAGACTTTTAAAAATTAATTTTGGATAATTTTTTCTTAATATAATTTCTAAAATGTCAGTAGAGATAAATAGATAGAAAGTGTGCTATGGGCTGAACATTCTAAAATGAAGTTTCCTACCTCAGGAATCTAGAGATTCCCCTGGGAAGTTGAGCTATCTCTATTATGCTCTCATCTTTAGTCCTTGCTGGTCATGTTCCCAATGATAAGGTATCAGAGGCTATCACTTCAGTTCCCTTTAACCAGATACCATCATTTAGCTTCTGATGTGTAATAATTGTGAATACATATGTGGTTTCTACATAGCCTTGGTCCTACCAAGCTCATCTCCAAATATAATGTGGTATCCTTGCCTGATGAGTCCTCATCTCAGCTATAGCAGTCTCTCACAAGACAGCATTTGCTAAGGAGACAGACCAAGAACAGAAACCCATTATAGAGCTTGGCTGAAAAGAATGGTCAAGGCTCTGGTGGATTGGTACCTTTTTGAAGCACCCCAGTTCTTCTTATACAACCAGTCAAAAGACTTCACCCAACCACATCCAGTCTACAGACTGGAACCAAGGACTGAAGGTCTATAAGTACTCCAAAGTCTCTCAAAGGCATCTCCAGCCTCCTTGAAGGAGTCTCTCCAGCCTCTTAGAAGCATCTCAGGTGCTTTACGTATGTGCCAGTTCTCTGTTGCATAGAGGATCAAAGAAGGACATAGATCAGTCACGTAGTGAGAAAAAGGAATAACAAATAGTCAAGCAGCCCAATGGCTCAATGGTTCCACAAGAGGAAAAATTAAAAAAGACCATTCTGGAAGATGGATGCTGGGTAGATCCTTTATGGCTGCTCTGAGGATGAACATGAACAAGCATCACACAGGAAGAGAAAGAAAAGTGAATCACTTTGATAAGGCTACACATCCATCAAAATGGACCATTGGAACCATAAACAAAGGCAACAAAGCAAGACACTTAATTGTCTCTGAGACCATAAATTTCTGATGTTTATAGTTTATTTAAAAAAGTAAACCCTGGAGCAGGTAGGTAGCTCAGTAGACTGGTAGATGGGGGGGTCCTGTGTTCAGGACTGACCTCAGACACTTCCTAGCCATGTGACCCTGGGCAAGCTACTTAACTCCCATTGTTTAGCCCTTACCATTCTTCTGCCTTAGAACCAATACACAGTATTGAGTCTAAGATGGAAAGTAAGGTTTTTTTTTTTTAAGTAAACCTATCAAAAGGCATGTTAACTTTTTAATATTTTTAACAAATTTTTTAACAAAATTTTTTTTAACACAATTGTGTTTTTTGTTTCTGGGTCTTTAGAAACTTTTTCTTCTTTTGCATATTTCCCCCATATTTTCTTGCTGTTGTTATTATTTTAATAGTTACAGCCAATGTGTATATTATTTTGGTTTTGCTTTTATTTCCCCTCCCTTGTTTGCCCCTATTTCTTTTCATTCTTCATATTTATCATTCCTACAACAAGATAATATTCCTTTGTATTTACATACTAGACTTGATCTGACCACTTGTAAGACACATGAGTTGTTTCCAGTGTGGGGTTGTTACAGTACTGCTATGAATAGTATCATATATGTAGATAGTTTATCTATGTCTAGATGCTGCTGTCCAGTCATTTTCAGTCCTGTCCAACTCTATGTGACCCCATTTGGGATTTTTTGGCAAAGATGCTGAAGTGGTTTGCCATTTCCTTCTCCTGCTCATTTTACAGATGAGGAAACTGAGGCAAACAGGGTTAAGTGACTTGCCCAGGGTCACACAACTAGTAAATGTCTGAAAGTGTATACGAACTCAGGAAGATGAGTCTTTTTTTTTTTTTACTTTAAACCCTTAACTTCTGTGTATTGGCTCCAAGGCAGAAGAGTGGTAAGGGTAGGCAATGGGGGTCAAGTGACTTGCCCAGGGTCACACAGCCGGGAAGTGTCTGAGGTCAGATTTGAACCTAGGACCTCCCATCTCTAAGGCCTGACTCTCAATCCACTGAGCTACCCAGCTGCCCCCAAGATGAGTCTTCTTGATTCTAGGCCAGGCACTCTATCCCTGTGACAACTAGATGCCTATGTTTGTAATTTTTCTCCATATCAAAATCATCCTTAGGGATCACTATGGCATCAAAGGCTTAACTGGATAAGGGAGTATGAACAGCTTATTGTTATTATATGATATCTTTTCCTTTACCCAAAAGGTTATATCAATGCACAATTCTTCCATTTGCATAACAGAGTGACTATTTTTTTTTCTGGGACCTGGAAGAAGGGAGACCTGAGTGTAAATTCGGAATCAAACACTTATTTGTTGTATGACCTTGGGCAAGTCACTTTGCCTCTATTTCCTCATCTGTAAAAATGGAGAGAACTACCTCCCAGAATTGTTGTGACAATCAAATAAGATAATATTTGTAAAGTGCTTTGTAAGCTTTAAAGTTATAGATAAATACTGATTACTTTTATTATGTTATTATTCTCATCCCCATCAGCATTAAATTTTATCTTTTAAAAATTATCTTTGCCAATTTAATGAGTATAATGTGTCATTTCCATTTTGTTTTAATTTTTATTTGTATGATTATTAGATTTAATTAATCTTTTTTGTTGATAAGGTTTCTTTTTTTCTTTCTTTCTTTCTTTTTTTTTGAGAATCACTTGTTCATATCATTTATCCACCTATTGACTAGGAGATGACTCTTACTCTTACAAATTTCTATCAATTCCATATGGATTTTTGATGTGAGATTTTTATGAGAAATCACTCTTTCCTATTTTGTCCAATTCTTCCCTTTTTATTTTGGATTCATTCATTTCTTATTGTTCAAAATATCTTTAATTTTATTGAAACGAATCCATCCATTTTGTATTATCATAGAAGACTTACAGAATATAAGCCTAGTGGTGTGATAGACCAAGTTAATATCATACTGAGTTGATAATGAGATACTTATTTCTACAGAGAAACATGATGGTGTTTTTCTATGGCCAAGGGTTAGTAGTTTTCCTTAGATTTGAAAATGAAATGTACCATCACACGTTGGGAGAGTGATGAGTTCTATTATTGACTGTGCTGTTTTATAGGATTATTTACTTGAGTAAACCCATACGCTGGGAATAATTTATCTAATTTCCATAGCACAGTGATTTCCCATGTAATTTTATCCATTTTCTACAGGAACTCATTTTGGTCTAGCTGCAATTGCGAATAAATCATTAGTAATCATTCACTTTGGTAAAGCAGTGATGAATGACCAAGACTTCCAAGCTTTCTCCTTCAGAAGGTTCTATATTAATCAAATTACAGACATTTCCAAAAGCAGTAATAGGCACACCATATTTTCAGAAAATAAATTTTATTAAAGGTATATATCGTAGAAGCATATTGATGTCTTTTCAGATTGTTTTGAGCTTCTTTCTGACTCATAGGGAAATCAAGGGCCATTTGCTACAGAAATCGAGTTAAACTGCTCCTCGCCTGCCTTGATACAACAGATAATTTAATCCTACAAGAACAAAAGGGGAAAAACAATAAATTCTGAAGGGTTGTTAGAGAAGCTTTCAAATCCCTTAACTGCTGCCTTCTTTTTGGAAGGAGGAAAAAAGCAAGGAGGATATTACGGGATGTTTATTTGGGTAAATGTTGAGATAGCCCTGGTTTTATGACCCTATCAGAAAGGCAACATATGACAACTTTTTTGAATCCAGATAAAATGGCCTTTTAGAATTCAGTGTAATAGCCCTTTTCCTATTTGGAAAGATGGTACAGAGTAAGCAAGGTGTTCTTTCTTGATAAGACCTATTTTTACCCCTCTTCCAGCCCTTGGCAAGCCCAAGGGAAAATTGAATGTAAAATCTATTTTCTAGCAATAAACTTGGATTTCTTGTGCTATGTCTCATTTGAATTGGCTGGTAGAAAGGGCAAACCATGCTACAATCCCAGTATAATTTCTTCTAGAATATGGGGAAAAATCTAATCAGATAGCTCGTCTCATCTTTAGTGTCCTAAAAGGTCTAGAACTCAGACCTGGCAGAAAGCTTCAACTCAAAAGTTCTTAAGTTTTAGTCTGGGGTGGATCTTAGGATCAACTAGTCAATCCATCTCCCTTATTCTACAGATGAGTAAACTGAGGCTCAAGAAGGGGAAGTGATTTTCCAAATTTCCTACTAGAGTCATATAGACACTATGCCTATGAAATAAAGAAAAATGTGACTGTCATGCTATATTTTGTGCATATGCTAAAATATACTTGTATATTACAGTAGCTAAATGGCACAGTGGATAGAATGCCAGCCCTGGAGTCAGGAAGATTCATCTTCCAAGTTCAAGTCTGGCTTTAAACACTTACTGGGTGTGTGACCCATGGCAAGTCACTTAACCCTGTTTGCCTCAGTTTCCTCCTTTGTCAGATGAGCTGGAAACCACTCTAGTATCTTTGCCAAGAAACCCCCAAATGGGGTCACAAAGACTCAGACTTGACTGAAATGACTGAACAACAGCATATATTAGACATGGACATATTATGGACATAAATGGAATGCTATTGACATGTCATTGCTTTTAATGATGACCTGTGTTCCAGAAAACACTTTTAGGGATAGAGACAGGACCTCTGATTTCATTAATGTAGGGAACTTCTAGATGAAGAAATAGCTCAACATCTCTGTCCATGATGTTCTTAGAGAGTTGCCACAGGCGATACGGCCAGTGTGGGTCAGAGGAAGGACTTAAATTCAGCCCTTCCACTCCTCATTCTGTTTCTGTATGTGAGAGAGTTCTCTAAGGAAATACATGATCAGAATAAGAAGTGGGATAACTGGTTGTGGCATTAGAAAGTGGAATAATACTGCCCGTGTTCCACAACCCACACTTCCCTTCAACCTCCCTTCAACCTCCCTTCAACCTCCTGCGGTCCCCAAGGGGAAGTCAGGAGCTGGGTGTCTAGGTGAGGTCAAGGAAATCAGAACCCTCAGGTTGGTTTTGCAGAGGTTTTTATAGGCCCAGCTCAACTGTCAGCTCCTGGGACTGGCAGCTGCTGGGCCAGAGTTCCATTCTGCTAACTTACAGGATTGCCTAGGACAATATTGCAAATGCAAGAAATCTTGCATAAATCCCACATTAGGAAAGATAGTCCAAGTGTTCTACTTGGTACCCAGGAAATGGAAAAAGACTTAAAGCAAAGCCATTCTTTAATATTGGGTGGTTCCTCTATGAAAGATACATTGAAAAACTTGGCCAAGAGTCAAAGCATGATTAAGTTGGAATGGAAGCCACGTTGGTGAGGCCGCAGACTGAAGTCTTATCTATCTGTCTCTCTTTGTCTCTGTGTAGTTTAGGAAAAAAAATTCTAGCCTTTTAGTTTCCCTTTTGTTTCAAGTTTAATTTTAATAAATCTTATTAAATATAATACTTGGAGTATTAGATATTAATTTTAAAATCTACATCTGCCTCTGTCTCTTTTTTTTCTTTCTGTATGAAGGGCACAACTTTTCAAGATTTTTTTACTTAAGTTGCAGAATCAGATATGTGTAAAATTATATTCATCAAAGAATCTATGAAGCATACCTACTATCTCTGTATCACAAGGTAGTAAATAGCTTCTTTTCTTTTTTATTGTTACTTTAATATGTATAATATATAATATATTTATGTATAACACATTCTTATATAAATTAAAATTTATTAAACAAAACATTATATATTAACAAAACATTATATACTACATAATATATAATTATATTGTAATATAAAACATTATATTTTTTTCCAAATAGATTTTTCCATGTACATCTACATGTACATGTAGATATAATTTTCAATAATTGTTCTTTGACACTTTGTGAGCATGTTCTCTCCCTTCTTCTCTTCCCTTTCCCCTCAAGATGGCAGGTAATATGATATAGATTATACTTTTGTTATCATATACGAATATTTCCATGTTTATCATGTTGTAAAAGAAGACAAATCTCACTTATACAAGAAATAAACTCATGAAGGAAATGAAGTGGAAAATGGTACACTTCATTCTGCATTCAGCCTCCATCAGTTGTTTTGGTGGTGTTGGATAGCCTTTTTATCGTGAGTCCATTGGAAGTAAATAGCTTTTCTTGGTCATCTTGGGAGCTCCAGCTTTGGGTTGGTAAGAAGCAATGACAGTGGGGCAAAGCCATTGGAAGATTTGTGTAGTTCAATTTTGCTTCTCAAAGTCATTGACCCAAGTCGGAAGTTACCGGCCACCTTCACGTGACAAAGGTCCTTCCTTTCCGTTTGCCTTTTCAATCAGGGAATTCCTGCTTACTTCTTCTAGGTAGAAGAGTCATTTAGAAACAAGAGCCCTATCAGGAGAGTCAAAGTTATTGATCATTTCTCAACATGCCTAGATATCAATATAGCTCCTTATAGGGGTCAATAGATTGAAACCATAACATTTATATATCACTTCAAGTTTTTATATATTTATAGATTACTTTAAATTTATAAATTTATATGTATTTATATAGATTTATATATCACTTTAAATATGTTATCTTATTTATTTTATCCTCAGAACATCCCTTTGAGATAAGCGCTATTAAAGGGAAGGTCATTCATAAGGGCTATATGAATCCCTGAAGATGAAAAATGTATAATTATAATTTCCCATGTTATTCATTAATCAGGGGATTATTCATTTAACTATTGATTCTGTATTCATTTCAAGTGAAATCCCTCTATTGTATATACATTAGACTCTTGAATTAGAATTTGA
>NC_058134.1:258296802-258307502 GCF_016433145.1 Gracilinanus agilis | reverse complement strand
CTAGCCTTTTAGTTTCCCTTTTGTTTCAAGTTTAATTTTAATAAATCTTATTAAATATAATACTTGGAGTATTAGATATTAATTTTAAAATCTACATCTGCCTCTGTCTCTTTTTTTTCTTTCTGTATGAAGGGCACAACTTTTCAAGATTTTTTTACTTAAGTTGCAGAATCAGATATGTGTAAAATTATATTCATCAAAGAATCTATGAAGCATACCTACTATCTCTGTATCACAAGGTAGTAAATAGCTTCTTTTCTTTTTTATTGTTACTTTAATATGTATAATATATAATATATTTATGTATAACACATTCTTATATAAATTAAAATTTATTAAACAAAACATTATATATTAACAAAACATTATATACTACATAATATATAATTATATTGTAATATAAAACATTATATTTTTTTCCAAATAGATTTTTCCATGTACATCTACATGTACATATAGATATAATTTTCAATAATTGTTCTTTGACACTTTGTGAGCATGTTCTCTCCCTTCTTCTCTTCCCTTTCCCCTCAAGATGGCAGGTAATATGATATAGATTATACTTTTGTTATCATATACGAATATTTCCATGTTTATCATGTTGTAAAAGAAGACAAATCTCACTTATACAAGAAATAAACTCATGAAGGAAATGAAGTGGAAAATGGTACACTTCATTCTGCATTCAGCCTCCATCAGTTGTTTTGGTGGTGTTGGATAGCCTTTTTATCGTGAGTCCATTGGAAGTAAATAGCTTTTCTTGGTCATCTTGGGAGCTCCAGCTTTGGGTTGGTAAGAAGCAATGACAGTGGGGCAAAGTCATTGGAAGATTTGTGTAGTTCAATTTTGCTTCTCAAAGTCATTGACCCAAGTCGGAAGTTACCGGCCACCTTCACGTGACAAAGGTCCTTCCTTTCCGTTTGCCTTTTCAATCAGGGAATTCCTGCTTACTTCTTCTAGGTAGAAGAGTCATTTAGAAACAAGAGCCCTATCAGGAGAGTCAAAGTTATTGATCATTTCTCAACATGCCTAGATATCAATATAGCTCCTTATAGGGGTCAATAGATTGAAACCATAACATTTATATATCACTTCAAGTTTTTATATATTTATAGATTACTTTAAATTTATAAATTTATATGTATTTATATAGATTTATATATCACTTTAAATATGTTATTTATTTTATCCTCAGAACATCCCTTTGAGATAAGCGCTATTAAAGGGAAGGTCATTCATAAGGGCTATATGAATCCCTGAAGATGAAAAATGTATAATTATAATTTCCCATGTTATTCATTAATCAGGGGATTATTCATTTAACTATTGATTCTGTATTCATTTCAAGTGAAATCCCTCTATTGTATATACATTAGACTCTTGAATTAGAATTTGAATCTTGCCCATTTTTCATTTACAAGAGAATAAAATGATAGATAATTACAGCAGATGCTCTAGAAACGGAGCCTCAAAATTCAGCATGAAATTATTGCGAGATGGTTTTCATCATGTTTGAAGGAGCCCCATCTACAATATCACTGAGGATCCAAGAGCCCCAGAATTGTTCCAAATAGGGCTGGCCCTAATGGATTTCTCCTTTCCACGCAAATATCTTCTTTCTTTATTTGCAATTTAAAATGTTTCTGTGGAATTTTATATTCAACCACATGAATATCATCCCAGGGCTATTTCTGAATAGCCTTTTTATAATAAAGAGCAAAGGAACAATGATTTGCAACTAATTATAAAGGGGCCTTCATAAATGCTAGGAACAAATTGCCCTCCACACATATTTTCCAAGGGGTTTTAAAATTAAACGAAGAACAATACCGCCATTAATAGCCATGTCACATGCCTTTAAAAGTTGTTTTGTTTGAATGGTTATAAACACTACCCTGGTCCTCCTAGGTCAGAGTTCTTAACAAACAGTTCTTAACCTGTTTTTGTGTTATGGACACCTTTAGCAGATTAGTAAAGCCTTTGGCCCTTTTCTCAGGGAAAAAAAAAAACATTTTTAATGCCTAAAATGAAAGTCTGTACAGTATTATCAATGATATATGTAGCCTTATGCCTTCTATCATGTCCCATCCATCCTTGTGAGAGATCTACTCAAAGCACTAATGGACTTCTTTTATAGTTTTTTTAAAAAACATTTTTGAGTCCCTATAGAACTCAGGTGGGAATCTAGGTGGCTCAGTGAATAGTATAAAGCCTGGAATCAAGGAAGACTCATCTTCTTGAGTTCAAATCTGGCTTCAGACACTGCGTGGCCCTGGGTAAGTCACTTAACCCTGTCTGCCTCTGTTTTCCTCATCTGTAAAATTAGCTGGAGAAGGAAATGGCAAACGCTTCAGTTCCTTCCTTAAGAAACCCCAAATGGAGTCACAAAGAATGGGACGTGACTGAATAACAATGATAACAAGAGGAACTCAGGCTGTCCACTAGCTGACTCTCATTCTTGCTAAATGATCAGCCTCCCTCCCTTTCTGATCCAACAGAGAATTTTATAATTCAATTTTATTTTATTTTCAGTTCTGAATTCTTTTCCTGTCTCTTCTCCCCACCTACTAAGAAGACAAAAAACAAAAAAAACCCATTAGTAATAAGTATCGTCATGCAAAACAAATTCACACACTATGCTTGTCAAAAAAAAAAAAAAAGGAAAAGAAAGAAAAGAAAATATGCTGCCATCTGCACTCTGAGTCCATCAGCTCTCCATCTGGATAAGGATAACATGTTTCATCCTGAGTCCTTTGGAACTGTGGTTGGTCTTTGTGTTGATTAGAGTTCCAGTCTTCCAAAGAGGATTATCTTTATAATATCGTTGTTATTATGTAAATCTCACTTCTCTCTTTATTAGATCATACAAGTCTTCCTAGGATTTTCTGAAAATGTTCCTGTCATCATTTCTTACAGCAGAATAGTATTCTATCACATTTTTATACCATAATTTGTTCAGTGATTTCCCAAATGATGGGGGATTCTCTCACTTGCCTAATCTTTGGCACTATGAAAGAGCTGCTGTAAATTCTTTTTTTTTTTTTAATATATGGATCCTTTTTCTTTTTCTTTGATTTCCTTGGGTGTATAGGCTTAGTAGTGGCGTCTCTCTGCACCAAAAGATATGCACAGTTTAATAGTTTTCTTTTAGGGGGGAGTCATAGTTTCAAATTGTTCTTTAGAATGGTTGGATCCGTTTATGCCACCACCAAGTATCTGTTTTCTTACATCCCCTCCAGCATTTGCCATTTTCCTTTTTTGTCAGCTTAGCTTACATGTTACTATTCCCAAAGAGGAAACAGGCTAAGAGAGATTAAGTGACTTTCCCAGGGTCTTTCAGCTAGCAAGTGTATGAGGCATAGTTCAGACTAATGTTTTCTTGCCTCCAAGTCCTTTATTCTACCCCCTATGCTATCTAACTGCTTCAATTTTACTTGAAATATTTGCCTTAAATGTAGTTGTTCATTGTCATTAAATTAATGGTATGAGGGGGGAAATTAATTTGTGCTTTCTTGTTTCCCTGAGATCTTTTGGAAAAAGCAGTATTGGCCAGTTAATCTGAAATATCTGGTGAAAGCCATAAAGCCCAATTTTCTCTGGCTTGCCTCTCACATCATCCTTTTGAAGTTCAGAGCTCTAGAGCTGGAAATTATAACAGTAATAACAATAGCTAGCATTTTTAGAATTCTTTAAGGTGTGCAAAGTGCTTTATAAATATTATCTTCTTTGATTCTCACACTAGCTTGGGAGGTAAATACTATTTATCCTCCTTTTCCAGATGAAGAAACTGCCATAGACAGAGATTAAGTGACTTGCTTGCTCAGGGACACACAGCAAGGAGGTAGATAAGGCTGAATTTATTTATTTATTATTGTTATTTTTAAACCCTTACTTTACATCTTAGAATCAACACTGTGTACTGGTTCCAAGGTAGAAAGAAGTGTGGTAAAGGCTAGACAATGGGGGTTAAGTGACTTGGCCAGGGTCACACAGCTAGGAAGTGTCTGAGGCCAGATCTGACCCTGGAACCTCCAGTCTCCAGGTCCAGCTATCCACTGAACTACCTAAATGCCCCAAGGCTGAATTTAAACTCAGGTCTTCCTGACTACACATCCACTTCTACATGTAACTGCCTTCGAATGGCATATAATTCAACCTCTTCATTTTGTAGTAGAGGAAACTGAGACCCATGGGGTCCAAGTGACTTGTCTAAGATCATACAAGTAATAACTACCAGAGGATGGATTTGAATCCAGACCATCTGAGTTCAGAGCTAGGACTCTTTCCATGGTACCATGCTGCCTCTAGTCCAGTGAGGTCATGGATTGTTACAGTTCCCCAGACATCTGTGTAATTAAAGTCCTGATGAAGCAGAATATATTAATACAAATTATAATCAGTTCTCTTTGGAAGAACTTGATTGCTTTTCTCACAAGTGGAGGCTTATTGGAAGGTGCTTTGCTTTGCAAATTTCTTGGGTCATCCAAGGAAAACAAATTGTAGTCAGTTTTCTCCAATGTCATCAATTAGGGGAGCAGATGTGACCATAGTGTGAGGCTGGATCACTGGGGAGACATTGCCTTTGTTTTCAAAATTTTAAACATGTTGGCCAAATAGTCCAGCTCCCTGAAACACAATTCGCCCAAGCAGGATCTAGTTTTTTAAATAGTCTTTTATTGCTGGAGATTCAGATGATTTTACTGAGTAATATACTCAGAATGAAGCAAAATGATTAAATGTCAAACCCAATGAGTCTCACAGTTCCTCTCTGTCTCAAAATATGTCTTTATGATCCTTTGGGTTGATCTTATAGTAGTAATTTGTAGAGCCTAACCAACATTTCCCTCATCCCAATAGTATTTTCTTTTTGGCTAGCAGGATAGATTTTTCCAGTTGGAATGTGTTTGGATGCTCTTACAAGCCCCAGGTAGCCTGGGACTGATGTCTTTAAGCGTCAAACTACTCCAAAACCACATCCCAGAGAAGAATGAAATAAACTAAAAAAGAGTCCCATAAACTTCCTAGTCTAACAATTGCTCAAGGTCCACCCCACATTCCATCCTTTGTTAAAGGCCCCCATATATAATGTTATGACTTTGTGAGTGTTCTGGCCCTGGCCAGATTACTGTCATTTCCTAATTATATCCCTTATTGCTCATAAAATTAAAGACAAATCAAATTATGGTGATTTGCATAAATTATAAGACAATTTATTAATTTCTAAGGGCTTATTCCTACAAGAGAGAACATAGAAAATTAGAAGAGTAATTAAGCCAGAATTACCTTTGCTAATGAACATAAGCCCTCATTAAGCCTTTTAATGAAAGATATCATCTTTTACATAGGAGATTAAAGAGATTCATACTTTAGTTCCCGTCCAGCTTAAATTATTTAGCAGAGATAGTAAGCATAGAATACAATCATTCAGTGAATAAATAAATTCAAAATTTTTAAAATAAAAAAATTAAGTGTTGGGCATTATGCTAGGATTCAAAGAGAAGCAAAAGATAATCTGTGCTCTTAAGAAGTTTGTGATCTAAATTGGTCACTTATAAATTTGGTTTTTAAACTCTTATCATGTCTTAGAATCAAGTATCAGGTCCAAGGCAGAAGAGAGGTAAGGGCTAGGCAATTGAGGTTAAGTGACTTGCCCATGGTCATACAGCTAGGAAGTGTCTCAGGCCAGATTTGTCATCTCTCAAAACCCTGAGCCACCTAGCCACCCCTACTTGATATATTTAAATAAACTTCTTTTAATTCTCTTTTTCCCAAGTTTTGTCTCATTAATCAGGGCAAAAGCCTAAATAAATGTTTCCTTTGGACATGGCATATCTTCTCTTATAGTAGGAACAGTATATCCTAACCCCTCTCCCCTCTGCAAGTTAGGCTAGCTTTTCCTTAAAAGGAATTGAAATTAGAAGATGAAAAAGTATTAAGACCTTTCCCTAGAATTGGTTGGCTTAGGGCACTAAAGACTATTGTCCCCACTTCCTCATCACTGAAGAGTAGAACAGCCACGAAGATTCCTAAAGGTTTGGCATCACTTCCCTCAGCTGAATCACCTAACGGTGTCCTCAGTGTCTGTTCTTGTTGGATGTCCTTCTTTTGCTATAGTTAAATAAATCTCTTTTTGAGTGTCTCTTCTGGTCTGATATTAAACCAAAACTACCAGGGGTCTGACCTGAGTCTTGCCCAGCCCAGAATACCCCTAATAAATTAGAATGTAAGGTCTTAACCTTGCCCACCGTCAAGTAGCCATAAGTACCTAATAAAACTATTCACACCTAGCTTATTAACAGGTTTACTTGTACAAAAATCCAATGGACCCTGCTCTTTCCCCTTTTATTGGAAAACAGCTATGAACTCTATGGTTCTTTTTCTTGGAATCCTGCTCATCTCATTTGGTTCCTCCTCTTTTCCAAGTTTTTCCTATCTCTAGTCTGATCTAGTCCTTTGGTCCCCTACTTGAACTAGTGGTGTCACATTCTAGACTCCAATCACCATTTTTAATTATGGCACTACTCTTGGGTTTCCTTAAACTCTACTGGAAATTGAGAGCTACGGGGACTTAAAGAAACTCTTGTAAACTTAAGAGACAACTGTATTGTCCTTGTCATGGATGTGACCAAAGGATCCTCATGGGAACTTGGCTGTTCCATATTATCTCTAAGGTATCAGAGTGTAGGTACACAAAGGCATCAGCAATATTTCTAATAATAACAATAACAAGCATTTATATAGTGTTTCGAGGTTTGCAAAGTGCTATACATATTAAAGCAGCTACATGGCTTTGTGGAAAGATTGATGGGTCTGAAGTCAAGGACACCTGAATTCAAATGAGATCTCAGACACTTACTAGTTAGTGACCTTGGGCGAGTCACTTAACCTCTGTTTGCTTTAATTTGCTGGGGAAGGAAATGGTAAACTGATTCTGTACCTTTGCCAAGAAAACCCCATGGACAGTATGGTCCACAGGGTCATGAAGAGTTGGATGTTACTAAACAACAAATATACATTATCTCATTTTAGTCTTACATCAACCCTGTGAAGTAGCTGCTATTATTATCCCTATTTTACTCATGAGGAAACTGATGTTGGGAGAAAAATTAAGTAATGTTCTTAAGATCACACAACTATTAAGTGTTTGAGGTCATAACTGAACTCAAGACTTCCTCACTTCTGGTCCAACACTCCTCTGTGCCACCATATTATGAAGAAAATCAGTAATTCTATTTTTTTTTCAAATAAAGAAATTGAGACTCAGAAATGGCAGAGGTTTTGCCCAAGGTGGCATTAATCCAGGAATTAGATCATGGTCCTTTTTGTCTCCTTTCCCCTTGTGCCTACCATGGTGCACATAATAGGGGCTTAATAAATATTTATTGAATGAAATCAAGGAGCAAGGTAAAAAAACTAATTTCATTTTAAAAATAGCTTTATGTTTTTTTTTTCTTAAATAATATGCTAGCTTCTTTGTCAGATGTGACTTTGAATGACTTTGGGCCATTTGCCTATTGATGAAAGGAAATATAACATAGAGATAAAGGTCCTGCCAATGGAGTCAGAAAGACCAAGACTCATATTTTGCCTCAGTTCCTTATAGGCTATGTGACTGTGAATAATTCACTTAAACTTTTGTGTACTTGAGTTTCTTCTGTATAAAATAATACTCATAGTAACCACCTCACCGGGTTATCACAGAGCTCAAATGGGGTCATTAAGATGAAATGCTTTGCTGTAAAAATGTCAGCTTTAATTGAAATTCCAAAAAGTTAATTCTCCTGCAAACAAAAAAAAAATGTGTCATAGATGAACTTTTAAAAAGGCATTTCCAAAAAGAGTTTGGTGGCAAATTTGAAGCATATTGTTGTTGTTGGTCCTTCATTTTCAAAAAGGACCAATGACACCATTGGGTGAGGTCTTCATTTGAGTGGGAATTGGATTTGAGTGAGGCAGAGTTGCACATTCTCTCTTCCAAAGCCCCACTGGCAAGAACGAAAGTTGAGGCGATGGGTGATGGCCTGGGATGTAGTGGATGGACTTGGCTTCTTCTATGTCTGACCCAGCTCCAAGTGCTTCACAGGGCCTGCTTCTGTTGTCTTCATGGCCATTGGAATGAACTGTCCTCATCTGCAAATTCCACTGGAAGAAGTCTTTTCACTTCACTCACTCTCCAATGGAACTGACACCTGCCCGCTACCTTTGACTGGTTTAGCCTCTTTGCTGAAGTGGGTTTATCAGAGTGTGGCCACTGCACACACTACAGCTTCTTGGGATCAATTACAGCATTGATTTAAACACATATTCTATATATTCTATTTCTTTATGTCCATATTTTATGTAGCATATTTTCATTCAATAAATGAACATCGTCTCTAATTACTGCCTTCAGGACTTCTCTCTTGCTTTCTGGGTTTACTTCTCTAGATCCTGCAAACACAATTCACCTCTACATGCTTGGTTTTTGATTGCCGTCTATTACTTCATCCCTTCAGTAAATCTTCAAAATAGCCCCAGGCTTACAATTCTAGAGATGACTTCATTCTCTGAAGTAATTGAAATAATTAATTAAGACAGTAAACCAACTGGTAGTTTTTCTTGGGAGCCAAGAAGTGTGAGTGCCAGCTAAATCTGTCACTCGAGGAATTATAGTAATTGATCTAAAACTGTCAACCTTTCATTTATCTAAGGAAAATGGGAACCCTCCCCCAAGTGGCTATTAAAATGAAGTAAAAAGTTTAGTTTATATAGGGTAGTAACTAGTTAATAAGAGTGTGTGTCTTCCCTTGTGAGTTCTGCCTCCGAAATTACTCGGGCAGGGCCCTGTGGATGGTTTTGGGTTGTTCTCTCCAGTTAGGATCAAAGACTCTCTGATGGAGTTGATAATAGCTTTTTCCCCCATTGGGAGTCTTTGATCTTAATGCTAAACTCAGTTCGTATAGGAGAGAGGACAATGGACGTTTAGCTCATGCAGTTCCTTACATCAGGGGAAAGGTCTCATCATGAATATAGCAACATATAAATGTGGAGAGCTCATGTATATGTTCACTAGTGAACAATGTCAATTCATTTGCATTCTCCAGAAAAATGATGACACAATTAGACAATGGTAAGAAGTAAGCAAATCCTTATAAACATCACAAGTATCAAAACAACTACAAATTTGATTTTATGAAAAGAAAATGGTGGAGCCCTTCATGCCATCTGTTGAGAATAAAAAGGGAAGATGTTTAATTAGAGATGATGGAGAAGAAAGTTGGAATAGCTATTATGGGAAGAGTATTTTGAAATTACCAAAAGGTAAAGAGCCCAATCGCCCAGAAAAGCTGTATTGTAGCAAGAGCAACTCCCCAGCAAGTTAGTGCTGGGTTTTTAGTTGGCCAGTTCAAATGTCTGGAGGCAGTGTGTTAGCCTTGCAATCAAGAAGATTTAGTTCAAATCCAGCTGCAGACACTTACTGATTGCTTGACTCTGGACAAGTCACTTCATCCTGTTTGCCTCAATTTCCTTATATGTAAAATGAGAGAAGGAAATGGCAAAGTACACTAGTATCTTTTGCCAAGAAAAAAAATCTATGGACAGTATTGATATGCAATGGTCCACAGAGTCTGATGAGCCATCCAAATAGCAATGGATGGAATCAACCAAAAATCAAATTCCATAATCTAAGAGTTGAAGACATGCCAGAAATAGAGTGAAGAAAATGTTGTAATTATCCCAGATCTGAGACAAATCTAATTTGACTGGTTCTGGAGTTATAAAACCTGGGTTCAAATCCCAGCTCTGATACTTATTAACTGTGTGATCCTGGGTAGGTCATGTAACCTCTCTGAAACTTAGTTTTTTCTTCTATAGAATAGAGAAGATAATAAATGATCTTTGTGTTGCTTTCTTCACATGGCTGCCTGAGTACAATGCTTTGTTAATCTTGGTGATCAATGAAATATGAACTGTTGTTCTTAGCCTCATAGGTTCAGGGAATTGTAGCTAGAAGACATCTCAGATCTTGTCTATAAATTCCCTAGCAAATAATATAATTTATTTGATTAAAAATTTTTTTTTGAATTTGAGTTTGAATTTTTGAATTTGAAAATTCGTTTGAATTTTCAAAAAAATAAAAGGGATGAAACTTGTATTTGGACAGTTGCTAAGAAGTAAGTATATCCTCGTGACATCATAAGAAGGATCATAGAAACCACAAACCAGACACTGAGATATGAATCATCAGGCCCTTCATCAGGTCATCTGTTGAGAATAAGCAGGGAGGGTTTCTAATTACATATTTGAGGAATAAGTTGCAATAGTTACTATCCTGAGGGGCAGAGTGCTTAGAGTGCTGGACCTGGAGTTGTGAAGACTTGACTTCAAATCAAGCCTCAGATATTTTCAAGTTGTGTGACCCTACAAATCACTTCACCTCTTTCTGCCTCAGTTGTTTCATCTGGAAAATTGGGATTATAATAATACTGTTGTGAGGAAGGTTAGTTATTGATTAAGTATTAATTGACCTAGCAGGAAGCCTGGAGCATTCTATGATGGAATGAAGGAGGAAGTAGTGCCTTGTGCCCTGAGAGAGAGACTCCATTAGGGGTGGGCAAACTGTTGCCAGCCCAGGGAGATCTCAGACCCTGCTTCCTGATTTCCTTAGGATCCTGAGTGCAGGTGGATTTCCAGCAACAACAGAACAGCACCAAGAAGAG
>NC_058134.1:258249094-258294373 GCF_016433145.1 Gracilinanus agilis | reverse complement strand
TCTCTCTCTCTCTCTCTCTCTCTCTCTCTCTCTCTCTCTCTCTCTCTGTCTGTCTCTCCACTCTTCTCCACCTACCTACCTCTCCCTCTTTCCTCTTTTATCCCTCTCTCTATTTCTCTCTTTCTCTGTCTATTTCTCTGTCTCTCTGTCTCTCTGTCTCTGTCTCTGTCTCTGTCTCTCTCTCTCTGTCTCTCTCTCTCTGTCTCTGTCTCTCTCTCTGTCTCTGTCTCTCTCTCTCTGTCTCTCTCTCTGTCTCTCTCTCTGTCTCTCTCTCTCCCTCTCCCTCTCTCCCTCCCTCCCCTCCCCTCCCCTACCTCTCTCTCTTTCTTTCTCTTTCTATCAATGAGATGATATTTGCAAAAAGTTGGGGAGCACAGTGCTGGGCACATAATAGTACTAAATAAATGCTTCTTCCCTTCCTCTGTTCTTATTTTACATATGGAAACATTTTTACATATGGAAACTGAGATTCCCCAGACACTGTGATTTTTCTAGGATCACATGAGTAGGAAATGACAGAGACATGATTTAAAACCAAATCCTTTGACACCCCCCCAACCCAAGACTCTTTCCACTGTTCCTCATTGATTCCCCAAGTGAGAAAAGTGAACCTTAGACTATTGTTTTTGTCCTTATTTTTCCTTTGTTGTTCAGTCATTTCAGTCATGTCTGACTCTTCATGACCCCATTTAGGGTTTTTTTTGGCAGTGATATTAGAGTGGTTTGCCATTTCCTTCTCCAGCTCATTTCACAGATCAGAAACTGAGGCCAACAGAATTAAATGACTTATCTTAGATGACACAGCTAGTAAATATCAGGGGCCAAGTTTGAACTCAGGAAGATGCAGTCTTTTGTAAAAATCCTCATTTTACAGATGAGTAAATTGAGTCACAGAGAAGAAAGTCACTTGCCCAAAATCACTTAGTTAATAAGTGCCAGAGCTGGGATTCAAACCAGGGCTTCTGTCTACAAGTGCCCTTTCCATTACACCTCAATGATTTCTTCCCATAAGGGTATATAGATGAGATACTTCAGTGTGCTCTATTGCCTGAAATATATTTGTTGGTTTTTTTCCCTCCCACTTTTCTATAGGAATAAAAATAAAATATAAAAATCCTGGCTATTTCTGAGGCAGATCTAAGGCAAGGAGATTAAAAAGCCTGAACACTTCACTATAACAATTATTTGTTATCAAGAGCCCTTTGAAATTCTGCTCAAAAGACTTGCTGTGGAGTCTCAAGGCAGGAACCTTCCCAGAGGGCATGATGCTGTCCTAACTTTGGGGCTTCTCAATCTTGGAAGAAGTGCCCTAATCTTATTCCTTCCACTGTCTCTTCCCACACCCACTCTCTTTTTTAACAGTAAATCAGTCTGTGAGTAAACATGAAGCAACCACAGAAAGAACAATGAAATAACTTTATTTCTTGTTGACGTTCATTTCACATTGGGCACCATAAATCCAAAATAAAAGAAAATAAGTAAAAATTCAAAATCAATTTTAATGTCTGCAAAAATAACAGTCCTGTTAGGTGGCAGATAACGATTTGAAAAACGTTTATTTTTGTTTTTATCCCCATTACACATAAAAAACAATTTTTAACCTTTTAAAAAAGTCTTCTGTTCCAAATTCTCTCTTTTCCGCCCTCCCTTCCTTCCCTGTTCCCAAAATGGCAAACGATCTGATACAGATTTTGAATGTGCAGTCAGTGGCATGGTAAAGGCATCTTAGAACACTGAAGTTCATACTGGATGTGTTCTGTGTTTTGATTTAGCTGTTAAAGTGTTCTCATTAAAAGTATATTCCAGGCTCCTGGTTCAATTAACTTTCACAAGGCATGCTGTAGATTCTTAACGGAGGGAATTCACGATGATTTGGTCTGTGGTTATTGGCCCATTGGTTTCTTGATCTCATATATTACTGTTTTATATTGTTTTCATACACAAATGAGAGAATATAGGATATTTTTTAGCTGAGAGAACTTGCAACCTTTAATTTAAGTGGCTTAATGTAATAATATCTAATACTTATATATCATTTTAAGGTTGGCAAGTACTTTATCGGGGCAGCTCGGTGGGATGGTGGATAGATTGCCAGACTTGGAGTCAGGGCAATGAGTCTTCCTGAATTCCAAATCTGGTCCCAGACACTTACTTGCTGTGTGACCCTGGCCAAGTCACTTATCCCAGTTTACCTCAGTTTCCTCCTGAGTGGAGAAGGAAATTGCCAACCACTTTGCCAAAGAAAATGCCAGGTGGGGTCATGAAGAGTTGGACATGAGTAAAAGACTGAACAACAAAAAGTTCACCACTTCCTGCAAATGAATATACTCTACTTGAATTTTATTTTATTTTTCTTTTTAGAACTTGTAATTTTTAAAAGGAAAATGGGTCATTTTCCACAGCATTAAGTATAAAAGTAAACATTTCTTTATGAGTTCCTCAATCTACAAGTGCCCAGAAAGCCAAGCGCTTTTCACTCAGGATATATCCATAAATTCTCCCACGTTTTATTGCAGATTCTGTTCAGCTCTCAGTTAAGTTAATGTGCTCTTTGGGGATCTGACTGAAAGGTTAAGCTGCAACTGCAAGTTCAAATGGGTCACTGCAAATGTTGCATAGCTAATTGGAAGTGTAGCTGGCTGTTAATATTTTGAAGTCTGGCAGTATTTTCTGTTGGAAGTTAACCCTCTCAGGGCTTTGGGTGCTGGTGGCAAGTGGACCTTGAGCCCCAGTTTTCTTGCCTTCTAGGCCTGCTATCTATCCACTAAGCCCGAGTCAGCACAGAGGTGGCAAGCATGCAGAGCCTGCAGTCGGGGAGCTGCTCCACTCTCCCTTTTCCCAGCGCCCCAGGACATTTTTTTGCATGCCCCACCCCTCTGACCAGTAGCCCAAAGCAAGCACGTTCTCCCTCAGATTTCTTGGGTAAAAAAATGCTTGTTTAATTTCTTGGGGGCTCACAGACAGCTTGACTTTGCCCTCTGGGCACTTGAATTGTTGACCAACATTGCTAAGCCTTACCAGCCCAATGGCTTCTTCCACATGGGTTTTCCAGGTTATTGATGATAATCAATACTTCCTCACTTCCGTGGGCTCTTAAATTAAGAGAATGGATTCCAGGGACAGAGGTTCATTGTTGGAAATTTAATGGCTGGAGATTGTAAATAGAGAGGGCGATGGAGAAGTAGCATGGTAGAACATAGTGGAAAGGAAGGATGTGGTTTCCAATGAAATCTCAGTTACTTACAGGCTCTGTGAATTCAGGCAAGTCACTTAATGAATCAGAATCACACACACAATTAACTAGCTGGGGAGCTTAGTTAATTGGGTAGCAGTTTGCTAGAAAAAATGGGTTTTTAGTGAGCTGCAAATTCAACGTGGTTCAGCTGTGTGATGTGGTAGCTTAAAAAATGGCACCTTAGGGTTCATCGAAAGACTTACCTGCTAGCAATAAAGAGCTGATAGTCCCACTTCGCTTGGCCATCAAGGATTGGCGATCTGTAGTAAGGTGGTATTGTAATACATTCATGTCATCATCTAGATTTCTGGCAATGAGGTCTATCTTCTTCATTAAGGAAGAAACTGCTTCATTTTCCACTATATGTAAACCATAATGGGGCACCAGCAGAGCTGCCCTTCCTGCTTCTGGCTGGCCACAGGTGCCAGCTCAGCATTTAAAGGGATTATGTCATCCCGGAAGGTTTCTGGCTGGCTGTGCGGAATTCAGTGCTGAAGGATTCAGACACTTTGAGGTGATAAAACTATTCCTTTATCAGTCCCTGACTAGCAAGAGTTCCTGTCTTGGTGGACCTTTAAAAAGGGAGGGATTCCTATCAATCAGGGAATGGCTAAACAAAAAAGGACATGGGAATGTCATGGAAAACTACCATGCCATGAAACTACCATGATGAAAAGGATGACTTCAGAGGAACCTGGGAAGAGCTGTGTAACTGATGCAGAGTTAAATGTTGGAGAGCGAGAAGAATCATTTTTGTAATAGCAACAACATTATAAAACGAACAACTTCGATGGACAGCTCTGGGTGAAACTCAAATGATCAACTGGGATTGCTGAAGACTGCTGAGGAAGAGTGCTGCTCACCACCTACCAGAAGGGTGATGATGGACTTCATATGCAGAATGAGTTGTATTTTTGGATCTGGCTAGTGTAGAAGTTTGCTTGTGACTATTTGGTACAAGAGGTTTTTTTTCCTTTCTCAAATAGGGAGGAGGAAGGGGAAAAATTATGCTTGTTTAATTGAAAAAACTTTTTCAAGAGAGCAACTTCACTTCTGAATACCTCTCTTTCTTTTACCCTTCAGGTGGTATGATGTAAGTCTGGAATTTCTTTTAAGGGGGAGGTAAGGAGTAGCTCCTCTCTATCTTAGTAGCTTGTTGATTCTTCCTTTGAAGAAGGAGGACTCAGGCTCATTTAGAGCTGGACTTCTGGCTACTCCTTCTGCTTTCTATTTCTTTGCCACATGTTCTGTGGCTTAACTTTTATCTCAAGATGGACGTGCCCAGATTTGAAGTTAACTTTGCGAATTTGAGAGGTCTGAAATCCTGGGCTCTCACTTAATCCTGACTGTTCTTTGGCAGGAGTATCTGGCAATTAAATCAGTACTCTTAGAGAAGATGTCTATTGGTCAAAGGATCAGCCTAATTCTTGAACTGGCCTGCCAGAAAACATCTACCACAAATGGGACAGTAAAGAAGCAAAGAGAAATGTTTCAGTGCCCATTCAGAAGCCATGACAATTACTTTATGCTTTGATGATGTTCTTCAACTTCATGGAAGAAAGTAAAAAGAATTGTTATTGCCACTTACTTCATTTAAGTCTTTTTGTCAATGCATACCTATGTATGTTAAGCATTTCTGTTGTGTAGGAAATAAATACCTTTCCCAAATGTTTTTACGTTGTACACCGAGTACCTTTATGCTCTCTACTTTAAAGAGACCCTGCATCTCAGCGCTGACCTAGGCTTTAGTTAATTTTCCGTTGGCTGCTGGAGTGGGAGTGTAATGAGCCAAAAAGTATACGAAGAAGAGAGAGACTTTTTTTTTAGGTGGTCTCATCCCAGGGCTGAATCTAGTCTGCATATGTGAGTCTGGGGCTCCTAGTGTAGGCGGAGAAGGTGCCACATTCTAATTCCCTCCTTTTCTGGGTCTAGCAACAGTTTTATTTTTAGACAAAGATTTGTTAAAAACTATTTGGGATGAAATCTTGGACCTCGGAAGTATTCCAGCTAAATTCTGTTCTAAGCAATTGCTAGTGGGCTTTTGAATATGTTTTGTTTAGGAACACTACTGTTCTGCTGTCTGGTGACTGACCTCCCCTTTCTTCTGTGTTCGGATTGTCCTTGCAATTCAGCTCTCCAGGCACATCTCTGCTACTAGTGCCCACCTTCTGGGTTTAGCTCTCATTTATACTGTATATATGTTGTACGTCCAGAGCCGTTTGCACGTTTGCTCACCATTAGATGGTGAGTTCCTCATGATAAGGGACCATGTTTTGGCCTTTCTTCCTATCCTCCAGCATAATAGGTGACTATGTGGCAGACTAAACCAGGCAAGGTGTGTTTCACCCTTTGACTTCTCAGGGCAGTGTATTTGAAGCAAAGTATATGTATATGGAGGCAGAAGAAGTCCCAGAGTTGGCTGGATTTCCCACCCTCCCCCCTTTTTTGGGGCTCATTTTTCTAGCTTATTTCTTGACTTTGGAATTTATGTTTAGAGTCAGGTTCTGCTCACCTCTGGGAATGGGGGATGGCTGACTTGACCTACCTTTGATGACCTGCTGCTGCTTTCACAGTTCAGCCTGGAGACTTGTAAGTTTGGGGTATTTTTCCCACTTAGTGTGATCTGGGAAGAAGTCTGGTCATTGCTCTCCTGGTTTGTTCAGGTCTCTTGTGACCTTCACCATCCACCTAGGAACTGTGACCCAGAGCTAGGTAATGGTTTACAGAGCTTCTACATGCACCCATTTATAATCCTAGTAGAAGGGTCCTTTGGGATCTCTTTCTGCCTAGGTGTTCAGCCCCTCACCTTCCCTTGGCACTAGGTTGCTCCCTGCTACTACTGCCACAGCCCAGTGCTATTTCTGTTACTGTGTTGCTCCTAGATAACTCCCACCCCAGTGGACAGAGAGAGGTCCTAAGACCTCTTGAGCTTCCTAAGCTATTCTGGGCTGGAAAAATGACTAACTGATTTTTTCCTTGACTTTTCTACTCAGAATTTGGTTTGCCACATTATCTAGGTCATTGTAGAAGAGGTTTTGGCATTGTTGAACTGTAGTTGCTAGCTTTCACACCACCATGTTGACTCTGCCTCTTGGTTGGATTTCCAAAAGTAGTGGTCATTAATGATATCTGGTCTCTAGATAAATGTAAACAAACAGATGGACCAAATAGCATGGTTATAAGAACAATATGCATTTCTCAGTAGGAGGAACAGGAACTGCTTATTCAATAATCACCACTTCTGTTCTGCCTTAATGGATACTCTTCATCTACCATGACCATCACTGCCACTGCTCACAATAGCTATCATTTCTTTAATTTCCTCCACTGGTGGATTTGCCTTGGCAAACCTCTCTTTAGCTGTTGTTGTTCAGTCATTTCAGTTCTCTGTGACACATTTTAGGGTTTTCTTGCTAGAGATACATGAGTGGTTTGCCATTTCCTTATCCAGCTCATTTTGCAAATGAGGAAACTGAGGCAAACTGGGTTAAATGATTTGCCCAAAGACACATAACTATTTAAGTACCTGAGGTCAGATTTGAAGTCAGGAAGAATTATTTTCCTGACTTCAGATCCAGCACTCCATCCACCAAGCCACCCTAGCTGCTCCCTTCAGCTATTAGTATCACCAACCATCCCCATTACATTTGACCCAGCACTGAACAGACTAGAGTTCTTATTCTGCTCTTCAAGTCTTCTCTGGTCTCTATAAATCATGATTTAAAAACTACAACATGGCATAGTTTATAGAAATGAGATTCATTCTCAGGCAATTTGTTTGCTGCACCTTTGCTTGAAGAGGGCAATGGAATATTTTCACTTAGAAAGATGGAAAAGAGCAACTGGCATTCTGATTTTTAACTTTGGCCACATTGACTTAATCCTGAATACTGAAAACTGCTGATCTGTGAGTTCTCCCTGTAATTCATAACCTTGTGCTGGAAATCCAGTTATCATTTTCTTCTGAGACTTGAGCAAATAGATATTCTCTTCAGACAATATATTTTCAATCTTGCCTATGTAACCCGAGCTTCAAATACTGGTGGGAAAAGCAATCAATTTTTAAAAAATGTTAAAATCTGGATCTGTTACCTTATATCTCACACAGATTTTTAAAAAAACTCATCATTTGTAAATTTTATTGGAACTATTTATTTCAGTTCTTGGAGACACTTGTATTTCCATGAAAGACTCGACAAAAAATAAGGAAAAATGTCTCCCTCAAGTCCCCAAGGAATTAAGTCATTCTTTTAAAGTTACTTAGTGGATTTATGTCGTAGAGGAAAAGGAACCAAATCAAAGTCAGTGGAACGTCTGGTACAGAGAATAATGGTACAAATTTATATTATCCTCTAAATTTCCCCAAACACCAGCTCTTTCTCTGTAACCCAGTCTAGGCAATCTGCCTTCAATCCCAGGGCTCTGCTGGTTTGTATATCTCATTAATCTGACCTGGCCCCCCTGGCCCCTCAGAAGCTTTGATCCTCCAATTTCAGAGATCTGCTGTATATGAACTATTTCTTGAAACTGACAGCTGTCATCCTTGAAGCTCCTCTCAAGCCCCAGAAGACCCATCTTTTCTCCCAGGCTTCCTCCAATCCTATATACATAGGCTAGGATTCAACCCTTCACTGGTCCTTGGACTGACTTCTGTCAAGTCATATTTCTATTGCATGGAGAGCTAGGATTGATGTCTGGGCTCCCTTTTGGTGGAATCTGGGAAGGGAGCAGTGCATTTAAGGGGAGATTCAGACCCAGTGAATATTTCCTTGGGTCTTTGCTCTCTTGGCTGGTGAATGGGCCATTTGGCCAACTATAGCTAGCCAGTCTCAACTGTGACCAAATTCCATTTCAGCTACTTTCTTACCTTTTGTCCCAAAACTGCACTTGTCCTGCCACGCACATCCTTTTCACCAATTTAAAGCTGGAGAGGGTATGACAAGTGACTTCCCCATGGCTCTACTCTCTGACTTCCCAGATTAAAGCACCTTTCCCTGGCCATGACTGCTACTTGCTTTCCTGTGTTACGTTGACCCTATTGAAATGTCAGCTCCTTGAGGGCAAGGATGATCTTTCTTGTATTTGTATCTCCAGTGCTTAACACATAGTAGGTACTTTAACAATTTTAAGTATTTAGAAAGATTTGTTGAGGTGTGTGTATGTGTGTTAATCACAAACATTTCTGGATTGCCCTCTCTCAGTGAAAGGTCTCTTGTTACACAGTAAAACAGTTAATGAAAAATTAATAGATGGGGCAGCTGACACAGTGGATAGAACATTCACTGGGCTTAGAATCAGGAAGACTCCTCTTCCTGAGTTCAAATCTGGCTTCAGAGACTTAGTAGCTGTGTGACCTGGGCAAGTCATTTAACCCTGTTTGCCTTTGTTTATACAATGAGCTGGAGAAAAAAAAGGCAAATCACTCCAGCATCTTTGTTAAGAACCCCCCAAATAGGATCACTGAACACAACTGAAATGATTCAACAACATTAGTGAAGACTAATAAATACGATGACTTCATCTGAAAGTGTATGCAACATTCCACATCTGAGCAACTTAATTTTGTCTCTCTAATTTTAAAAATAAGGAACAGAAATCTATTTTCTAACCATCTCAGCTCCACCCCTCTTCAGACAATTCATTCCATGTGCCCCTGTTTCCCCAGAAACCAATGTGTCCATGACTCTTCACATCCTCTTCCAGGACATCTTCATCCTCCATGGGTTCCTTCTGACCCTTCAACCCTGCACAGAGAAAGGGGCAGGAGGAACCCGCTTCTATTCACATCCTCATTAGCTCTCCGAAGCTTCAGGTTCCCAGGAGACAAGATCTCTGCTTCTTTACTCAGGGGTTAACCTTACAGGCTGCAAAGCTTCTCTCTCCTCTCTGCCTTTCCCTTAGAGTAGATGAATTACAATTTGTGCTCTGGTTCAATTCAAGAGAAGATATATGTGATCTGACACTGTAGTGCCCATAGAGGGGAGTGTGGGGATGGGGATGGATCATCTGACTCATCAGACGCCCCATACTCTAGGGTTGGCCTCATCAGCAAATGCACAAGAGGTCTGGAATTCTTCTTCGCAAAGGGCAAACATGCCTGGTGACTAATGGCACTGCATCATCCGTGTCAATACCAGGCTCCAGACGCCAGTGACAGAATAAGTGAAGTCAGTATATATGGGACCAAACTAGACTTGTCTTATAAGGGCAAAATGCTCAGTAAATCAAGAACAAAAATGACAAAACCATGGCATTTCCCTCCCATGAACAGCAGTTCTAGCTATGTATAATTGGCCTCTTTGCTGATGGAGATTTATTATGTAATTGTCTTTATAACACAATACTGCACTTCCGACTAACATGTTTAGATCCCCCCTTTTACGGTGAATACGAGGGAAGAATTTGAAGAAAGCAACGGTGATGGCTGGTTGATCAGCACTGACTCAAAGGCCAGATTTGAAAACTTTTGCTGTCTTTAGGTTTCTGTTTTAAAAGAAAGTGGCACAATAATTTGTGAATCTCATCCAGTATTGTCTACAAAGAAGTATCATACTCTGGGCCCACAAGCCACCCTCCAAACTCCCCAATGAGTCCAGAACCAGACTGAAATGGAATTTTGGAAATGTTTAACGAAATAAATGAAAATACTATACAACACAGATAATGCTTATTTGTGGTTTTCTTAGTCAATGTACAGCCTGCGAGAATCTATTTCCATTTGTGTATAACACTACTGGAGTAGCTTAGTGTTAAGAAATCAGTTCTCTCCTCTCAGTTGTCAAAGTCTTTTGTACTTTTCTCATAAATGAATCATATTGTTCTCTGCCTTTATATTTGTTTGATCAACTCCTCTTTTAAAAATGCCCCTTATAAATGCCTCCTGTATTTATATGGTTATTTTCCCACCCTACTCCATTTTCTTCAGGCCAAACTCTCCTTTTTGACATTAAAATATATTTAAGCAAAAATATCTAAACAATGTCTGGCAACATGTGTACACTCTATTCCAGAAAGACCACTGCCCTCAACCTTTCTACTGTGAAGGAAGAAGTTATGTTACATTTTTTTCCCTCTGGGAACTTGACTACTTTTTCCATTGCCTGGAACTCAAATCCTTTTTATCGATCATTTAATTTATGTTGTTGTAGTGAGCCCCCAGCTCTGTCTCCCCAGCTTGGTTGGAAGTTCCTGAGGTTCCAGTCCTCTTTAATGATCTAAGCCTAAGGCAAATGTCTTAGTGCCTACTGTTGTCCCTGGCACATGTTACCTAAATTGAATGAAAGTCTGCCATTCATGGGAAGGAGAGGCTGTGGTTGTGTCATTTTCGTCTTTGATTTATTGAGGATTTTACCCATTCAAAACAACTCCATTTTTGTCCCATGTGTCTTGGCTTAAAAAAAAAGTTAAAGATGCATATTGAGCCCAGTTCATTTCCATGAATGTATCTAGTCTTTAGTGGATGGATAGGGTGATGGATAGAGAAGATGGCCTCTGAATCAGTTGGGTATTCAAATCCCGAGTCTGCCAGTGGGTTACACTAAGCAAGTCAACTTCTCAGGACCCTGGGCAGCTCTCTAAAAGGCATCATTCTGCACTAGACCAGGTTGTTGCTTGAGTAAATTGCTGCTAATCCCAATGAAATCATAGGTCTTGTCTATACTACTATTAGTTATATTTCCCAAGATAATCAAGGGAAAAGAACAGAATCTATATGTTTAAAAATATTTATAGCAGTTCTCTTTGGGGTTACAAAGAACTATAAATTGGGGGGATGTCTATTACTTGGGGAATGACTGAATGGGTTGTGGCATATGATTGTGATATTATGATGGAATACTATTGTGTCATAAGAAATGGTGAGCAGGTTAATTTTTTTTTAACCCTTACCTTCCTTCTTAGAATCAATACTGTGTATTGGTTCCAAGGCAAAAGAGTGGTAAAAGCTAGGCAGTGGGGATTAAGTGACTTGCCCAGGGTCACACAGCTGGGAAGTGTCTGAGGCCAGATTTGAATCCAGAACCTCCTGTCTCTAGACCTGGCTCTCATGAAATATGAAATAAGTACAGCTCATGAAATGCCTTCCCTAATGCTACTGATTTATAACAGCACATCTTTAACATGGTTTTTATTGTGTCCGTGTATCATGTTGTAAATGATGATTACTTGTCATGCTTAGTATAATAACTTAAAAGGAAAAAAAAACAGTGATTTTATAAGTATGCTTGAAAGTTTCTCCACCTGGGAATATTGTGTTCATGTTGTTTATGTTGTGTCATGTGAAATATCCATTTTGGATTGTGTTACTTTTTAAGATATTAAATAACATTTGGTTATACGTCTTTAAAAAATCCTGCTAATCCCAATGAAGTCATAGGTCTCATCCATACCACTATTAGGTTTATTTCCCGAGACAGTCAGGAAAAAGAAAATTCATGTTTTACAATATTGTAGCAGTTCTTTTTGTGGTTGCAAAGAACTATATATTGGGAGGAGATGCCTATCATTTGGGGAGATTTAGAAATTTCAATCCACTGAGCCAACTAGCTGCCCCCTCAGGTTAATTTAAAAAAATGGAAAGACCAACATGAAACTAGGAAGAGGGAAACAAGTAGGATCCAGAGAACATTATATACAGCAACAGAAATATTGTTTGAAGAATGGCTTGTATGTGTCCACCTCCAGAGAAAGAACTGATAAAGAGAAACGAGCAAGATAGAGTTTTTTGTATTTGCATATCTTTTTGTTAAATGATGCCTTCTCTGGTGCAAGGAGGGGAAGGAGGGAAGGAGAGAGTTATCTGGGAATTCAAATGAAGCAAACAAATTAATTAAAAAAATAGCAATAAATCCTGACCAACAAATCATGGGATTATGTGGTATATTACAGAACTGTATGGGAAATGAACTCTCTCCCCTGAAGTTTAGGAGCGAAGTTCTAACGTGGTACCTGAACCACAGAAGACTATGAGTTGTTCAAGATCACATAGTGTCACTGATGGAATTGAAATATCTTTCTGACTCCAAGTAAGCCCTTTACTCACAATGCATCCAGGCATCTCTTTATGTAAAAAATAAAGTTTATAGACCTTGGATCTTTAGTTTAAAAAATTTTTTTTTTAAATTCTTAACTTCTGTGTATTGGCTCTTAGGTGGAAGAATGGTAAGGGTAGGCAATGGGGATCAAGTGACTTGCCCAGGGTCACACAGCTGGGAAGTGTCTGAGGCCAGATTTGAACCTAGGACCTCCCATCTCTAGGCCTGACTCTCACTCCACTGAGCCACCCAGCTGCCCTGATCTTTAGTTTTAATGGTACAGGGAACTCCAGATGAGGAAACTCCCTCTATTAAGGAAGTCAGGACTGTATTTTCAATTCGTAATCTTAAAGAGTTACCTAGAACAGAAGTGTTAAATTTGTGGCCCATCAGTTGGCCTGTAGCACTACTGAGCGCAGGTACAATCATGTTAAAATGTAATTTGGGGGCAGTTAGGTGGCTCAATAGAGAGCCAGTCCTTGAGACTAGAAGTCCTGGGTTCAAATTTGGATTCAGACACTTTCTAGCTGTGTGACCCTGGACAAATCACTTAATTCCAATTGCCTCCCCTTTATTGCTCTTCTTTCTTGGAACCAATACTTAGAACTGATCCTAAGATGGAAGGTAAGGGTTAAAAACTACAATTGGGAAATGTTTAACAAACTGCCCCCCAAAATACAATGTAGATAATTTATGGTTTTCTAAGTCAATACATGGCAGAAAGAAATCTGTTTCTATTTGAGTGTGACGCTATTGATCCAGAGCACAGATCCTAAGTGACTTGCCCAGGATCACACAGCCATCATACATACATGCCTCAGAGTCAGGATTTGAACTGGTCTTCCTGGGTTGTGTAAAAATAATTGTTGGGTGAAAGAGGGGCACCAAAGGTAGATAAAAAGCTCTGAAAAGGACTCAGCAAGCTCTCTCACCAAAGGCATTAATCCTCCCTGAATATCCCATATACCCCAATTCACTGTCTAGTTAAAGAAAGAAAACTGGCACATTAGTGCTAAATATAGCAGAGAATATAATGAAATGCCCCCAGAGGAAGTGAATACATGACTGCTCATATTACACTACTTGAATTTCTTAGAGAAGAAGGAGGGACGGGAACAAGTATTATTAAGCATCTACTATGCCAGGCATTGGGCTAAAGACTTTACAAATTCTGTCTCATCTATTTCTCACAACAACCATGGTGCTATTATCATCCATTTCATAGTTGAGGAAAAGGAGGCAGAGTTTAAGGGACTTGCCCAGAGTCACACAGCTTGGAAGTGTCTAATTCTGCATTCACACTCAAGTTTTCCTGATATGAGGTCCAGTGCTCTATCCTCTTTACCATCTAGCTGCCTCACTCGGATCTCTTCAGGAAGGAAAAGAGAAACCAAGAGTGCTGGACATCCTGGAAAAAAAAGACACCCTAGTGCAGTGATGGGCAAACTACAGCCCACAGGCCAGATGCAGCCCCCTGAAATGTTCTATCCAGCAGCACAACATTATTCCTAATCTGATGAATACAAGGAGTAGGATACAATACAATGAAACCTCGAAAGAGTTGCTTTAGAAACAGACTGACAGATGAGCATTTCCTTTCCTTTGGCCCCCTCTTTACAAAGTTTGCCCATCACTGCCCTAGTGCATTTCAGTTCTTAGAAAAGTAGTTCTGGAGTAATAGAGAGGCAGACTGTCTAGGACATTATTGTGTCTTGGTTCTTTCCCTATGCATCTTATCGATCCTTTTAAGGTCTACATTATAGCATCATCCGCTCAGCTTTGGGGTCTACAACTTACAAGCTAGTCCTAAAACTTGGAGTTCATCAGATCTTACTAGGCTACAAGTCTGGGGTCTCTAGATTCCACGCTGACAGACTTAAAGTCTAATGGTGGGGAAAGAGAGCATAATTCAGAAATTAGCAAATATAAGATAAATAAAAAAGAAATAGAAAGCCATTATAGAGAGAAAGGCACTTGCTGCTGGCTTCTGGGATGGCCTCCTGGAGTTGGTTGGCAGTTTTCGAGTTGAGTGTTAATGGAAGCCAGGGGTGACAAAATTGAACCCCAGACATATTAAATGATTTGTCCAACAGCATATGACGAGGAAGTTGAAGATCCTGGATTCCAAACCCAGCCCCTCTGATTCCCCAACCCTCGCTCTTCTGACTATCCCACTCTATCAGATCATGGGAAGAGCTCATAAATGATTTTATGAGCTGAGAGTCTTTTTGAAGCTATCTAGGAAGTTGCTTTAAACTTGGAGTCTGCTCCCATGTGTAAACATGCTTATATTAGAGTCTTTGGATTTCAGAATCACACAAGACACACATGGTAATCCAAACACAGACTCTGTGTGTGAAATTCCAAATGCCTTACAAGACGTGACCCCCAAGGAGGACCTCTAGCTTATGGAACCCATCTTCAAACAGAAAACATTCACGGAATCACAGACCTCATTGCCACAAAGTCCACCCACCAGCTAGCTAAGAATCTCCTCTATGGCATACATGAGTGCTCCACCAATCTGTGTTTACAGGTCTTTTATGGCAGGGAATCCCAACCACGTCTCAAAGTAGTCCGTGACATTTGGGGATCTGTCTAATGGTTGGTTTAACCATTAGAACCCCCCTGAGCCCAAGAGCCCGTCGACTCCCTCTCCACCAAGAACCCATAATGCTCTGGACTCACACACTTGACCTAGACAGTATTTTGTCCTGGGATAACCTCCCCTCCAGTGAGAGGAGATGAACTCCTTTTCTTATTTTGTTGTTTGATCATTTCAGTAGTGACCAACTCTTCATGACCCTATTTAGGATTTTCTTGGCAAAGATACTGGAGTGGTTTGCCATTTCCTTTTCTAGCTCATTGAAGAGATGAGGAACTGAGGCAAACAGCTTAAGTGATTGCCCAGGATGGGTCATACAGCTAGTCAGTGACTGAAACCAGATTTGAGTACAGGAAGATTTGTTTTCCTAACTCGAGTCCTGGCACTTTATCCACTATGCCACCTAGCTGCCCCCTTTTCTTATGCTTATTCCGAGTTTTATAATAATAATAATAATTATATTTTAAAGCCCTTACCTTCCACCTTAGAATCAATACTAAGTGTTGGTTCCAAGGCAGAAGAACAGCAAGGACTAGGCAATGGGGCTTAAGTGACTTGCGCAGGGTCACATAGTTAGCAAGTGTCTGAGGTCAAATTTGAACCCAGGACCTCTCATCTCTAGGCCTGGCTCTCAATCCACTGAGCTACCCAGCTGTCCCCTGAGTTTTATTATTATTGTCAAACTCAGAAACATTGACAGAAACTCAAGGAGCAGGAATAAGAATGAATGACTGAACAAATGAATGAATGAAAAGACATTTTAAAATTGATTATTGCACACCAGGATCTATGCTAAGCACGGGGGATACAAATATCCAAGTAAAATAGCCTCTGTCCTCAAGAAGCTTGCACTCCAATAAGAGACAAAACATCTCTAGGAGAAGTTCTGGAGTCGTTGCCAGGGGGTCCTTCTAAGTTAGTGAAATGGGCCCTAGTCGAGGATCCAGGAGCTCAGACAGAATTCTCATAACTCTTTTTGCCTCTTTTTGTTTTAGAAGCTTCTTCCATTGAACCACATCCCCCTTTGGAGGATCCAACTGAGGACCTTCAGCTTATGAGACTGTCTTGCTGCCTCCTGGGCTAAGAAGGCACTCAACTTTTGCTTAGCCCCCCCCTAACTGGGATTGTCATTTATCTTATGGTCCATTATTCAGTTTGAAACCACTAGGTCCATTATTCAGTTTGATTCTCACAGGAACAGGGAACCAGTTCAAGCTTTGGGGGCTCCAAATTACAAGGTAGTCCTAAAACTTGGGGTTCATCAGATCTTACTAGGCTACAAGTCTGGGGTCTCTAGATTCCATATTGACAAGTCCTTTGAAGGCAAAGACTGTCTTTGCTTTGCTTTTCTGTCTTTAGTACTTAGCACAATGGTTGACACCTTTACGTACTTGATGAAAATATTTATCAATCTGTAATTCTTTGTTTTATCTGCAAAGCAGAACCTCAGTGTCTCAAAAGAAACTTGACATGTGTAGATTTAGACATATCTCCATCCTCAATGTTCATGTAGAACCTTCCAAGCTCCAACTGGTGTCATCAGCCACATTCAGACACACTGTACATCAACCCCAACCCAGTGGTGTCATTTTGGTCATCTTTGAGTATGAAAGACAGCAAACAACCAAGATTGATCTGTAAAATGGGAATATTTAGGCTTCCATCTATTGTAGAGGGTTACTTTGAAGAACATATTTCATATATCTGTTTAAAAGAGGTAATCGTAGGACATCTGCTGGACTGTTAGATGGTAAGTTTCTGAGGATCCTGTCTTCCCTATAAATGTAAGCCTAAAGCAAATGTCTTAGTGTCTAGTGTTGTGACTTAAATTGAATGAAAGTTCTTTTTTTAAAAAAAGTTAAAGCTGTCCATTGAGTCCAGTTGACTTCCATGTATTCATCAAGACTTCAGTGTGGCTCCTGAACAGAGAGTCTGTGGGGTAATGGATAAAGAGCTGGCCTCTGAGTCACATCTGTATTCAAGTCCTGCGGCTGCCTCTGGAGGACACTGACCAAGTCACAACTTCTAGGTGCTTTGGGCAACTCTAGAAAATGGGCTACTCTGCACTAGACAAAGGACTCTCTTTGCCAAGGAGCTGCCAACCCCAACGAGATCATTAAGTCCTGACCCAAAAAAAAGTGAGATTACTTGGTGGATTACAGAACAGGTGTGTTGGAGGTATATCTGATGACAATCTGAATGCATGTCTGAATGGCAGTGTTAGTGGTTTTGTTTTCCATTTTGAATGAACATTCCTTGCCTTCTATGGTCTTCTATTACATCCAGAGATATGAAGGCATAGAAATGAATGGGAAAAAGAGGAGAGAGAAAAAAAGATTTAATCCCTTCCTAATTCTGAGCCCAAGGTAAATAAATGTTCTTGGGATTATTCTCTCCTCACCCACCCAGCATTGTCCCAGGTCTTAAAAACTCTTATTTTTCACTAGTATCAGTCACTTGTTGTGACCCCTTGTGGGGTTCTCTTGGCAAAGATACTGGAGTGGTTTGCCATTTCCTCCTCCAGCTCATTTTACAGAGGAGGAAACTGAGGCCACCAGGGTTAAATGACTTGCCCAGGATCACACAGCTAGTAAATGTCTGAACCCATAATTGAACTTAGATCTTCCTAGCTCCAAACCTGTCATTCTATCCACTGTACCAACCAGCCACGACTTTTCTTTGGCTCAATATGGTTTCTCTCCTCTCTGGGGCTTTTGTTCATTTGAATGGCTGTTTCAGAGATGTAAAATACATTATGAGAATGAACTCTTTAATAGATTAGCAGGAGACATCTACCATCTGCCAGAGGGATGGTAAGAAAGGTCTCTTCTAATTCTACAATTCCATGTCCCTAGGTCTATATTTGTATCTAGAGTCAATTGTTCAGTGTTTTATCTATTGTCCCATTGGAGCTTTGCGTTTCGAGTGGTTTATACCTTTTGGTGGATAATAGTTTCTTTTGTTAAATCAAGCTGAATTTCCTAGGTAAGAGGCCTCCCCTTTATTGTAAACTGCTGTGAATGGCTAGTTGCTGAAATCTCATCCTACTTGATCTTAAGAAAAAAATTCTAAAGCATTAGGCAACCAGGCAGCAAATTACACTGCAACTTCTCTCCATGATGATAAATTGCCTCATCTAGTTTATAAGGAGCCAAGAAAAAAGGTGGTTTCTTTAGTTATTTTTTTCAATTTAGCCTGAGTCAAAACTGCTTATAATTAAAGCATCTCTGGGGATATGGGAACACTCAAGTCAAACTGGTTAATGCTTACCCCATTTTTTATCATGAAGAGTCTAAGCTGTATAAGGGTTAAAATAGGGGTTGGTTAATCCCTACACATCTCTAAGGTAAGAAGACCTCCAGGTCCTCCATTAAATTAAAGAAATTAAAGAATTCCTTTTTAAAGCTGGTACAGCCCTGCTTAGCCTTTTCCATGTAGCAGAGGTGTAGTTAATCATTTTGCGTATTTGATTAACTGGAAGCATTTTAGTATTCAAGCCTAGAATAATGAAAGCTAGTTTCTTATTGATTAGATTTCATTTGATTTAGGCCTATGCATATGGAAATGGGTCACTTGAAAAACATATTAAAATATTGATTAAATATGCTCTGTGCTCTTAAATATTAATGCTGAAAGCTATTATTCATCATCACTTTTTGGCAAAATGAACTTCCTTCTCCACTCCCTCCAAGCAGGTCAATTGCTTTTGATAGGAGATACCTTATATTTTATTCTTTTTTTTCAGCCTTTTGATTTTCATTTAATTTTCAAGGAGTCTGTTATTTGGGTAATATATTTTATTGTTCCTCCTCCTCCTTTAAAAAGCTATTTATTCTCCTTCCATATTTCTCTAGAGCTCTCATTTCATATATACCTCTGATTTCTTTTCTTCCAGGAAATCTAATAGGAGCTTGTGGTCACGCCATCATTTTTTTTGGGGGGGGGTTCTACCCAAAGTCACCATGGAATTATTTGTTCTCTTTCTCTAGGCTTGTGTCCTGGGCATTCTTGAATTCATAAAATTTCTTTTTATTGTTGGTGTGTGTTCGTGTGATTATGAAGTAGTGGTTAGGACCAGGCTTTAACTATTCCTTCACACATAAATAGGACTGTAAAGCTCTGGTTTTGATAGATATTACTGGAGACCCTGTTCTTGGTTACCAACCTTTCCCTCTGCTGGTGTCTGCCACAAAGATGAAAGGTCCTAGGCATCTGCTGTAGAACAGAAGCTGAGCTCCTTGAGACCCTCAGAGAATATTCAGATTTGTTGTTACAAATTTTCAGAAATTTTGGGGCTTGTGGATCTCTTAATTTCTTCCTTTACAGTGCATAAGATCTGGCTCAGTGCTCTGGGTGCTTAACTGCTCTGGTCTCTTTTCACTGGAAATCTTTGGTCTTCTGGTTTTCTGTTCCTTGCCTTAAAGATGTTTTTTGACAGCTTTAGAAAGCCTTTCTTCCTGGAGCTTGTTGAGGGCATAAAAGTTGGAAGGCCTTCCAGTTCCATGCTGGCTTTAACCAGGCTGTCCCTGTCTTTAGCGACTATTAGCTTCTGAATGTTCCGCTTTGCTGATCTATGATGGACAGAGGTCCTACAGTTTCTTTAATTCTTAATCATTATTTAGTCCAATTTTCTTACCTTTTTTGGAGCACATGTGTGTGTGAGCTGGCTTGTTCTGTTATTAATCACTCAACCAACTTATTTGAAAGCTCCAAATTTTGAAGGGAATCTGGATCTGTGATTTCATCTGTGAGAAACTTCTGTCCCTTCCTCTTCTAACTGACCTGTAATTCAGGTTACTTGGGATACAGAGAGATTGAGCGATGATTTGCTGTTCCATACAACCAGATCATCTCAGAGGTAGGATTTAAACCCAGATTTTCCCAACTCCAAAGACTGGCCCCCTGCCTACTAATCCTCAATTGATTCTTTTGTCTAAAGAGTATTTTTCTGTTATTCAACAATTTGAGTCAATAAACAGTAAACAGACTGTGTGCTAGGCTCAAGAAACAAAAAGAAAAAGAAAAGGAAAACAAAGAAACAATCCCTCTTTTTAGGAAGATTACATTCTGGGGCAGAAGAGAATCTGTACAAGAGTAAGTCAAGTACGAGATAGGAGTGAAGAGAGTAAGAGGGAGATCAGACAAAGTACCGTAGGATGAACTGAGAAAAATCGAGATACTAAGTACTTGGGGAGGATGGAGACAGACTCAAGTAGACTTCCTTTAGGGATAAAACTTAGCTAGGCTTTAACCTTGGACTAGTACTTTTGCTGTGAGCGCTTACTGAGCACTTTTCTGGGCTGCTCATCCACCTTTGGTGTCCACTTTTCACCCAGCTTTCACCTGTGGCTCTAGGAAGCTATGGCGTTCCCAGCAGCCACATCCTCTTGGCAGATGGGCTAAACTAGGTTGAGGATAACCAACATGCCTCAAACCCATAGATTGAAGTAGGGGAAAGTCTACTCAAGCATGTGAAGACTTCTCCTAGTGGAATGAGTGGACGAGAACGATTTGTTCCAGGGGCCATGAAGGCAGCTGAAGTGGACGCTGTGGAGAGCTTGGTAAGGCATAGAAGATGTCATGGTCCTCTCTGTCTCCCAGGCCATCTTCAGTCATCCTGACTTTTGTCTTGTTATCAGGCTTGGATGACTCTGGAAGAGAGAGGGAAGCTGGCAACTCTGTACAGCTCTGCCTCACTTAAATCTAATTCATGCTCAAGTCAAGATATTGCCCTGTGATGTTACTGGTCCTCTTCAAAATGAAAGATGAATAACAATACTATTAATTCTTGGATATGGAAAAGGAAGGACATGCGTACTTTTATTTATTACTGAGTGGATCCCGTACACTAGAACTGGGTGGTATTATTCATTTCTTGGTGCTGACTCATCTTCTTGACTTTCTATCAAACAATGAAATGGCTAAATTTCTGCTAGAAGTGAGCAACCCACAGGTATATGGATTGATTCAATGCATTAGTGTGATTTTAGGAAGGGAAGACTTTTTTTCCAACTCTTACCTTCTGTCTTAGAATTTTTTCCAAGTATAGATTCCAAGGAAAAAAAGTGACAAGGGGTAGGCAATTAGAGTTGAGTAACTTGCCCAGGATCATGTAGCTCAGAAGTGTAAGAGGCCAGATTTGAACTCAGGACTTGGCTTTCTATCCACTAAGCCACCTAGATACCCTGATACAGATTTTTTTAGTTACAGGATGGACCTCAGGAGAAGATGACGTGCTCACATTTATATGGATTGACTGACTGTATCTGTGTTGTAAGAGAAATATAGAAGCCTTTGGGAACATAGCAATAGAAATCTAGGTCATAATTGGAAGAGCACTGTGACAGAGTGTGTAATAAATCATTCAGCTCAGTAGAGAGTGGTTAAGTACAATTAACTTTATTCACAAAATAGGAAAGGAGAAGAATAATTAAGATCAAAAGCTGGCCTTTAATTTAGCCTTTGAGATGGAAAAGAATGTTGGCTTTGCCTTGGTTTCCCAAATAGTTGTTCTAGTCTACCTTCTATTTCATACTGTCCAGATTGTAAGTCTGTCAAAATATGTCATTTGCATCAACCTGGCAGGGTATGGTGGGATGCAGAGTAACCTAATTTCCCATGGAGGCTAGCAAAAAATGACACAGGCTTTCACTGTGTTCTAGCAGGGAGGGTATGTTAATATACTCCTCTGTTGTCAGAGGATTTTCTCTGGAGGCAGAGAATAGGAATTTGAATAATGCTTCAAATGCTGGCCACATATGTGATCTTGGACAAGTCTTCTCACTTTCCCAGATCTCTCTTCATCTGTAAAATGAGGGAGGGATGGTCCTGAAATCCTTTCTGTCTTGAAAGCTATGATCTTTTCAAACTCATAAGACCTCTTTCTGCCCATCCTGAGCAAGTGTGGCATAGTGGATAGGGTGTTACACTTTGAATCTGGAAGACCTGTGTTTGAATCCTGATTCAGCTGCATATCTGACCATAAGCAAGGCATTTAACCTTTATGTCATGTACAATGAGAGGGTTGGATTAGATCACCTCTAAAATCCCTTTAGCTTTCAACCTAAAATGAGCCTTTGATGCCAGAACTCTACTATTCCATCATGAAATTGAATCCCCAACCTGCTAACCTGTCCCACAATTAAAAGGCATGATGGGAGCGAGATAGGAAGGGGGTTACTGGTGCCTCAGAAATAAGCTAGAAGATGGGGCAGCAGAGCTGAAGACCTTGGGCTAGTGAAAAGTCCACTTTCTAACATCTCAGAAGCAGCTGATGATAACCAGTAGTAAGTACAAACAAGAATTATGCACAGAAACCAAACTAGAGATGATAGGCAGAGATGTAGGCAGACCAAATGGGGAGCAGATGGACTCATCAGAGGATAAACAGAAGTTGGCTCTAGGAGCTTCAAGACTAGATGGTGAGAAACAAGGTGGAAGCCAGTGGATTGTTGGCACTCGGAGGGTGGAGCTGTGCTTACAAGGGGATACCAATAGTAGGGACTTACTAAGTCTTTTTTAAATGCCAAAAAATAGTTCTACACCCCTGCCAAAGGTGGATTGACTTGGCCTTATTAGAATTTTCCTGTTGTGACAAATAATGAATCTTTGGTGGGCCAGGTGAGGGGCAAAACTCCCTGCATCTGGGTTTCTCTCCCAATTGGCCTCAGGGTAAACTGGGAGAGTCAGCTGAAGCTCCACAGAAGTCCTTGTTATCTAGTTATGAAGGGGTCAGCAGTTTAGGTTACTCTCTGTGGCAAGGTTCTGATGCCTAATAGCTACACATTTAATCCTGGCCACATAACCTACCTGGGCAAACCAATTAAGTATTAATTCATTTGGTGGATTAATATCATCTAATTAGAAAGCCAGCCCATTTGCTCAACTCATTTTAAATTGGGCACAGCATGGATTTTGCAAAACAAGTTGGTGCGGAAGGGCTGATGGCCTTCCAGTAATATAGCAGGGCAATCAACCAACTGGTATGTTGGAATATTCCTGGTCAATTTGGCCCTAAGAAATTGTGGGCAAATTGCAGAAAAAAATTCAAGTCTGGCTGGTGTCCACAATGAGAATCTGGCCTTGCAAATGGCAGGGGAAATGGATTATGCCCTATGGATAAATCAAAAGGCCTTGGATGCCAGTAGAGTATTGTTTAGTTAAAATTTAACTTAAATGCCCTTTATGGGAGACTTATGACTTTCTACCTTACTTTAGTTTAAGAAGAATAGATCACAAAGCTTTGAGAGAGTGTTGATGAAAAAAAAACCAGGAAAAATCTGTTTAAGAGAAAAGAATTTCTTATCCTTTCTAGGGATGATTTTTGCAAGGAGGCAAGGATTTTCAGGGTATTCTTCATTTAGGATGGTAGCACTGATTTTCCAAAGAAGATCTTTTTTCTATTGTGCCACTGTAGTGTGGAGGTGATGCTGTTTCTCAAATATGGCAGTTCCTACTAAGCTGTAAAGACTTCAAGTATTAACCTGTTGATGGACTGTGTGTAATGTCCAGGACCAGAGAAACTCATTAGTAGAGTGGTCTTTGGGTGATGGATTTTTTTAGTCTTCAGAATTCTTAGAGTTATAGAGGAGATGCCATCTGTGTCTATTAGAGCATTGAAGTAAAGACATTTTATGTAAAATGTAAGTAAAGATATATGTAAATGAAGTAAAGAGAAGCAAAATTAGACTGTGATTCAAAGCAAAACTGAATTGCCTTTCTAGATATATTCTTCTTTGTTTTTATTTAGCATTTTATTTTTTCAATTACACATAAAAATAATTTTTAACATTCATATTTCAAAATTTGAGTTTCAAATTCTCTTCCTCCTTCCCTCTTCTCTCCCCTTCCTGACATGGCAAGCAATTTGATATAGGTTATACACACATGTAGCTGTACAAAATATATTTGTATTTTAGTCATTTTATGAAAGAAAAAAACACTAAAACAAACCCATGGAAAAAATAAAGTAAAAAATAATATGCTTTGACCTGCATTCAGACTCCATTCTTTCTCTAGAGATGGATGGCATTTTTCATTATAAGTCCTTCAGAATTCTCTTGGATCTTTGTATTGCCGAGAATAGGCATGCCATTCACAGTTGATTATTATATAATATTGCTTTTGATTATGTACAATGTTCTCCTGGCTCTGCTCACCTCAAACTGCATCAGTTCATGTAAGTCTTTTCAGATTTTTCTGAAAGCGTTCTACTCATCATTTCTTATAGCACAACAGTATTTCATTACATTCATATCACAATTTATTTAGCCATTCCCCAATTGATGGGCATTCCGTCAACTTCCAGGTCTTCACCATCACAAAAAAGAGATGCTATGAATATTTTTGTACATATAGGTCCTTTACTTATTTTTTTTATCTTTAGACTCAGACCTAGTGATAGTATCAATAAACCAAAGAGTATGCACAGCTTTATAGCCCTTTGGGCATAGTTCAAAATTGTTCTCCAGAATAGTTGGATTGGTTTACTTTCCCCTCCATCCGTCTCATCTTCCTCTCCACTCTAAAATCTGTTTTGCACCTCTTTTATATGAGATAATTTTCCCCATTCTAATTTTTCCTTTCTCTTCCCAATGCATACCTCTTTCTAATCCCTTATTTTTTGACTATAATACCTTCATAGTCAACTCACTCCCATGCTCTCTATCTATGTATACTCCTTCTAATTACCCTAATAATGATAAAGTTCTTAAGAGTTATAAGTATCATATTCCCATGTAGGAATGTAACTTGCAGTTTCCTTGCAGTATTTTCTCCTTGAGCTCTGAATTTGGCTATAACATTCCTGGGAATTTTCATTTTGGGATCTCTGTCAGTAGGTAATTGATGGATATCAGGGCAATTTCCCTTGTTGATGTCTAGACTTTTTTTTTTTTTTTTGGCTTTCAGGTTGTCTAATACTTCTTAAATTATCTCTCTTGTATCTATTTTCCAGGTCGGTTATTTTTCCACTGAGATGTTTCATACTTCTATTTTTTCATTCCTTTGATATGATTTTATTGTTTTTTGATGTCTCATGGAATCATTAGTTTCTATTTGAATAACTATTTTTAAGGAATAATTATTTTTCAGTGAACTTTTGTACCTCTTTCCCATTAAGTCAATTTTATTTTTTAAGAAATTGTTTTCAGGAGCAGTTAGGTGGCTCAATGGATTGAGACTCAGACCTAGAGATGAGAAGTCCTAGGTTCAAATCTGGTCTCAGACACTTCCTAGCTGTGTGTGACCCTGGGCAAGTCACTTAACTCCCATTGCTTAGCCCTTATTGATTTTCTGACTTAGAACCAAAACACAGTATTTATTCTAAGACAGAAGGTAAAGGTTATTTTAAAAAGTTGTTTTTGTCAGTGAATTTTTGTATGTCTTTTCCCATTTTGGGGGGGCTTTCTTTACTAAGCTATTGATTTTTTTCTAGATTCTCTTGTTCTTTCTCTCCCCAATTTTTCCTCTGTCTCTTATTTGATTTATAGAATCCTGTTGGAGCTCTTTCAGGAATTCTTTTTTGGGCCTAACAGCAATTTACATTTTTTTAATGCTTTACATAAAGCCCTTTTGAAATTGTTGTCCACTTCTGAGTTTTGTTTTGATCTTCTCTGTCACCATAGTAATTTTATATAAAAAACTTACTTTTTTCTGGTTTGTTCACTTTTTCAACCTATTTCTTGAATTGTAACTTGATGTTAAAATTGGACTCTGTTCCTGGAATAGAAGGATCATTGTCCCAAACTTGTTGGGTTTTGTGTTTCTGTTTATAGAGCTACTTCGTGGTGTCTGTAAGTGTTGAGTTCTTCCAAAGTGGTATGATCTAAAGAGAGATATGGTCAGTGCTCTGCTGGACTGTGGTCTGGACTATGAATAATCACAAGCACTCTTTTCTGCTCTGGAACTGTGAGTAGGGTCCTCACTCCCCTGCAACTGTGAGCTCTAGTGTATTAGTGTTCTTCCTCACTCTGGAATTGTGGCCTATGCCTGTGACCCAGATCCCCATATAAGTAACATACCAAATTCTGCACCCAGTGCCAGCAAGTGTCCCAGTTCTTTTCTGATCAGTTGCCTTGTCACCTTATCATCTGGGGACTGAGAATTCTGCTGCTGCCAATTTAATCACCCTCATGATCTCTGCTGGCTCACTGGGCACCCCTTTGACTGGACTGTGCTCCATTCTCACCCCAATGAAACAGACCATTTCTATTGACCTTCTAAGTTATTTTTGGCTAGAAAATTGTTTTACCTTGTACTTTTGCTGGTTTTGCTGCTCCAGAATTTGTTTTGAGTTGTTATGTTAAAGTTGTTTAGAAGGGAATTTGGGAGAACTTAATCCTGCTTTTACTCCTCCATTTTTTTCTAGCTGAATATCTTTATTAATGAACAACTATCCCAATAACATCCTATACTAGAGGTAGAAAATATATCATTGGCATTAATTAAGGCATTGATTAAACCATCAATTAAATATTTATTTAGAATAGAATAGCTGTATTTATTTTATTATTTTTTTTCTTTTTAAAAATTCTATTTAATTGATTAATTTAGAGAATTTTTCCATGGTTACATGATTTATGTTCTTTCCCTCCCCTCCACTCACTCTCCCTCTCATAGCCAATGCACAATTCCACTGGGTTTTACGTGTGTCATTGATCAAGACCCATGTCCATATTATTGATATTTGCACTAGGGTGATCTTTTAGAGTCTGCATCTCCAATCATATCCCCATCAACTCACGTGATCAAGAAAATGGTTTTTCTTCTGTGTTTCTACTCCCACATTTCTTTCTCTGGATGTGGAAAACTTTCTTTCTCATAAGTCCCACAGAAATGTCTTGGATCATTGCATTGCTGCTAGTACAGAAATCCATTAAATTGTACCACAGTGTATCCGTCTCTGTGTACGATGTTCTTCTGGCTCTGCTCCTTTCACTCTGCATCAATTCCTGGAGGTCTTTCCAGTTCACATGGAATTCCTCCAGTTCATTATTCCTTTCAGTATAGTAGTATTCCATCACCAATAGATACCACACTTTTTTCAGACATTCCCCAATTGAAGGACATCCCTTCATTTTCCAATTTTTTGCCACCATAAAGAGCGCAGCTATAAATATTTTTGTACAAGTCTTTTTCCTTATGATCTCTTTGGGGTACAAACCCAGCAATGCTCTATGGCTAGATCGAAGGGCAGGCAGTCTTTTAGAACTCTTTGAGCATAGTTCCAAATTGCCTTCCAGAATGGTTGGATCAATTCACAACTCTACCAGCAATGCATTAATGTCCCAATTTTGCCACATCCCCTCCAACATTTATTACTTTCCTTTGCTGTCATTTTAGCCAATCTGCTAGGTGTGAAGTGGTACCTCAGAGTTATTTTGATTTGCATTTCTCTAATTATAAGAGATTTAGAACACTTTCTCATGTGCTTATTGATAGTTTTGATTTCTTTATCTGAAAATTGCCTGGAATAGCTATATTTAGAAGTATCCAGAGACTCTTCATTGCCTCTAGGATAAAGCAGGAACTCCTCAGTCTGCTAGTCAACAAGCATTTGTTAGGGGTGATCTAGTTTCTAACTATAGTACACTGTGAATGCAAAGAAAAGGCAAAAAGTCTTTGCCTACAAGGAGCTTGCATTCTAGTGGGAAAGAGATAACATATACATAAACTGCTACAGATAAATGCAGAATAGATGGAATGTAGCCTTAGAAAAGAAAGTGCAGATGAGTTAGGAAATCAGGAAAGACCCTCTGCAGAAGGTGACATGAGTTGAGTCTTAAAGGAAGCAAGGGACTCAACATGGTTGATGTCAGGATGGAGAGCATTCCAAGTGTGGGACATGAAACTAGGGCATTTAATTGATGTGAATTGGGTGGAACAAACTATGACTTCAGATAACAAAAAATAATCAATTGTGTAGTCTGACAGAGACAAAGACAGAGGCTGGTATTTAATAGTCAGAGTCCAAAGCCATGCCAAGAAATCAAGATAGAGATGACAGGCTAGCTGGAGTCTGGGGGAGTGGAAATGTTTGTTGGGTATGAGAAATGGGTAGGAGGCCAATTTGACAGGATTATAGACTATGTGAAGCAGAATGATATATAATTAAATTGAGAAGTTAGTGGGAGTCAAGGTCAGGAAACCTTAGATATCATCTGGACTGATTTTGCTATATTGTAGACACTTGATCTCCAGAGAGGTAAATTATTTGTCCAAACATATTCATGTAATAAGTGATAGGCAATGGGACTTTGAGTCTTTTGACTTTAATAATAATAACTAGCATTTATATAGCACCAACTACATACCAGGATTTACAAATATTTACTTTAATTTAAAATTTTATTTATTATATAACATATAATAATAATTAAAATTTAAAATTTTAATTTAAATACTTTATAAATATTATCTCATTTGATCTTCACAACAATCCCGGGAGGATTTCCATTTTGTAGCTAAGGAAACTGAGGCAGACAGAGATTAATTGACTGGCCAGTGTTACAGTGTATCTGAGACTAGATTTAAATTTAGATTTTTTTTAAACCCTCTGTCTTGAAGTCAATACTGAGTATGGCTCCAAGGCAGAAGAGTGTAAGGGCTAGGCAATGGGGGGGTCAAATGACTTGCCCAGGGTCACACAACTGGGAAGTGTCTGAGATCAAATTCGAATCCAGGACCTCCCAGTCTCTAGGACTGGCTCTCAATCCACTGAGCTACCCCGCTGCCCCCTAAATTTAGATCTTCTTGACTGTAGGTCTAGAGCTCTATCTACTGTGCCACCTAGCTGCCTTTACTTCCAAGACTGTTCCCACTACACCTTACTCTCCCTCTCTCTTCACATCTCTTTTTGTGACTTCATTAGTGTAAGGAATTCCTCATGAAGAAGCTCCCTCTTTCAATGCAGATACTACTGTAGTCTTAGACGTTGCCTAAAGCACTGAGGGTTAGTTACAAAGGCATTAGAGGGGGAATATAAACCCAAGTCTTCTTGATGCTAAGACTAGCTCTCTATTCATTATGCCAAGTTGCCTCTTTATGTTTAAGGTTCAAATGAGATATCAAAACAAAACAAAACAAACTAACAAAGAAAAAAACCCCAAAGTATAGGCAGCATGATATTGCATAAAAACACTTTGAGATACAGGAGACCTAAATGTAAATTATTGTAGGGAAATCAGGGAAAGTGGAAGTGACAGGCAGAGGGAGAGAGAAAACTCCCTGGACTTACTGACACCAGAGTCACTGACCCCAAAGTTCTGGAATTTTCTATCTCCTTCTGCCTGTCACTTCCACTTTCCCTGATTTCCCTACAATAGAATCTTCCCCGAGATTAGAGTAATAGGAAAGTTAAGTCACTTATAGTTTCTCTTGATGTAAAATGGTTTCCCCTTTTACTACCTATCTGATCAGATTGTTTGAAGAAAGAGCTTTGAAAAATCTAAGACCTTATGTAATAGTAATTATTTCAATAATAGTGAAATGTCAGCATTATCTAATTCTCATTCACTTACATTTTTTTCTTTTTTAGAGAAAATTTCATGGTTACATGATTCATGTTCTTACTTTCCCCTTCACTTCTTATTCACTTAAATCTTGCATCAAAGGTATTTTGTAGTATTCTTGAGGTTTGTTTGAATGTTTTAACAAATTTGCTAATTTGAAAATTTTAACTTCTTTGTCACTATATGGATTTTCAGCTCAACTTTTATTAAAGAATTCATTATAAGTTTATTTCTTCCACAACCAGATTCTATGCCGCCTACTTAGTAATTATTCTTTTCTCTGTTCCTCATCTTTCAATTGAGTAAATAAGTTTTATTGCACTATAAAATGATTTTTATAGCATGATTTAAGAATAGTAATGGAAGGAAACATTCTCCTCTCTCATGAGACATATGAGTTCCTAGGGAGAAATCTTGGGCCCAATTTTTCTCCTTTTACTGCCTCCCAATATCTTTTAGGCTGAAGATATAGGACTAACCCTTGGTGGAGAAAATCATAGCAAGGAACTGGGATAGTGGGAGCCACCTGTGCCTACTTCCTCCTGGAAAAACAATGTGCTTAAGGTTCAGATCTAAAATTTGAAAGGAAAGGAAACACTAAAAAGTAAGCATTTTTAAACTGCTTACAGATCATCTTCCTTTGTGTATTTGCTTTTCATAAATACAGACAACCACCCGTTTACAGGCATCTTTCCTCTTAGGCACTGAAGAATTGCTAAAGGAAAGAAGAGACACATTAAGTTCCTTTTAACTTTGTTCCTGATTGCTGTAGAACTCAAGCAGGGTCATTGTTCATTTCTAGGTAGGGGTAAGAATTTCAAAGATTAATGTGCCAAGGGTGGATCAAAGTCTAGAGGCTTAAATCAATCCCAGTCCTTCTGACTCCTGCCTTTAAATAAAGAACAGAAAGGAAAAAAATGCATAAGTGAAAGTGGTAACTGCTACTGTTAACAGGACATAGTTTTTGACATTTAATAATAGAATAAATGTTGGAAGTTACTCCAGGAAATGTTGAAAGAGTCAAGTATTTATGACAAAGAGGCACCCATGTAGATAGGTGATGGATGGCATCCTGGAGGATAGCTTTATCAGCAGTGATGGGCAAACTTTGTAAAGAGGGGGCCAAAGGAAAGGAAATGCTCATCTGTCAGTCTGTTTCTAAGGCAACTCTTTGGAAGTTTCATTGTATTGTATCCTACTCATTGTATTCGTCAGATTAGGAATAATGTCTTGGGGCTGGATAGAATATTTCAGGCCCCTCCCTCCCCATCTGGCCTGTGGGGGGCCGTAGTTTGCTCATCACTGGTGTGTTAAGGAAACTTTCTATGAACTTGGACTACCATTATGTTTCTAAGACACAAGAGAAGAAAAGGGAATTCTAGTCACTTTAGCAGTGGGGAAAAGTACAAGACTGTTGGCAAATAGCCCCTTGTGATGTTAATATCTTAGACATAATGATTATTTTTAAAAAATGAAAAGCCTTTTTCATCCTTAATTTAAAAATAATTCCATTGAAAAGTACTTAGAATTATGCATTTGGAAGGAGGAATATTTTAGTTTAGGATTGACAGCCAAAAAGGTATGTGAGTAGCAGGAGACAGATGCTAGACAGAAAACAGGAAACTTGTGAGGACCCAAAAGACCCCATATTTTGTTGTGAGCCACTCTTATATTTATTAGTAAGGCTTTAAGAAAATCAGTTTTGCTCTCCTAATTCAATGAAGAGAAGTAATATTTGCTATTATGTCAGGGATGGAGTAAAGAGTACACATCAGGATTTCTTTCAGAGCTATTGGTAATGGGAGAAAGGAAAGGAGAAAACTCTTGAGGGAGCATTTTGGGGTACAATAAAAGAATACTAGTTTTTACTTTCCAGGAACATTATTCTTTAGATAATGACACTTCAAATTTCAATTCAGTTCAATTTAATCCACATTTATTAAATTAAATTATTAAATTAAATGACTACTCAGTGCTAGGGTACAATTCTAGGTGCTATAGATACAAAAACAAAAGCCCAAATGTTTCCCAACTTCAAGGAGCTTATATTTTCCTTGGAGGAGACACTATGTAAATAAATTGGTCAATGTTATGTACACACACACACACACACACACACACACACACACACACACACACAAATAATAGTTGGGAGCAGGAGATGAGCTCTAACACCTGGGAGGATCAAGCTGCATCTCAAGTAGAAGGTGACATTTTAACTTAAAAAGGAAATCTGGATACTTCTGAATAATTTCATTGCAATTTAAGCACCTTGACTATGCTTTGAGATCTTTCTAGAGTTCAAAGTTTGCAGGGGTCATTTGTGCAAATGTACATTCCAGTTTTTGCTCTTTAATGGAAATTGCTTCTTTTGAATGAATGAACTCAGTTGATTGCCTAGCTCTTCTGTTCAAATACTTGAAAGTTTGTCTTTTGGAATAAAGATCAGAACAGTTTTAGAAGAAAGAGGTAGGAGCTACAAGTAGAAATTACTCAACCATGTTTTAGGCTTGATATCTGGGGAACCCGCCCCCCATCCCTGCAACAAACCTTTCTAACAATTAGAGCTGTCCAGAAGTAGAATGAATTGCCTTGAAAATAGTAGATCCCCCCATCTTGGAAGCCTACAGGCAGAGACTGTACAATCACTTTTTTTGAAAAATTTTCCATAGTTACATGATTCATGTTCTTTCTCTTCCCCTTCCCCCATAGCTGATGTGTAATTCCACTGTATTTTACATGTGCCATTGATCAAGACATACTTTTATATTATTGATATTTGCACTGGGGTGATGATTTAGAGCAATGGGTGCTACCGCCCCCTGGTGGGTGCTGCAGTGATCCAGGGAAGCAGTGATGGCCACAGGTGCATTTATCTTTCCTATTAATTGTTATTAAAATTAAAAAAAATTAATTTCCAGGGGGCTAAGTAATATTTTTTCTGGAAAGGGGGTGGTAGGCCAAAAAAGTTTGGGAACCACTGCTTTAGAGTCTACATCCCAAATCATATCCCTATCAACCCATGTGATCAAGCAGTTGTTTTTCTTCTGTGTTTCTACTCCCACAGTTCTTCCTCTTAACTGTGGCTAGCATTCTTTCTCATAAGTCCCTCCTGGATCATTGCATTGCTGCTAGTAGAGAAGTCCATTACATTTGATTTGTACGACCACTTTTGCAGTGGTATGTTACCATCAACATTCCTTTTAGGATCTGGATTTTGAGCTAACTGGCCTCAGAGATTCCTTTCAACTTTGAAAATCTGTGATTTACTTGGGAGAGATTTTCCCCTCTATGCTAATGAAACTAAACCTCCCTCGCTGTCTCATTAAAGGACAAGAGCACAACTCTTGGATTAGGGAAGGAAAAATGTTTCTGCCTATTGAGAAGTACATGTTTGAATTCATAGTGCACGAGGCTTATATAATATTTTTTTGGGGGGGGTGATTCAGATTTAATGCCAAGTTAGTAAGAAATTCTGAATGAAAATTCATTTTATTCCTGTTGGTCTTGGGGGTTAGAAGTGGAAGGGAATGAGGAATATGAGCTGGGGTTGGGCTAATTGAGAAAGCTTAGGTCAGAGTTTGATGGATCAGGCTCTCTGGCCCCCATCATCTTTGCCCCCTTTCCTTTCTTGGGCAAGTTTCCCAATAAAACATGCTTGCTGGTGGAATGTCAGTGCCAGCTCCCAGCTCATCTTCAGCCTTTGTTCAGTTTGGAATGCAGAGGATAAAATTTCAAGAAAATCAGGCAAAGTCATTAGTACAATATATGATAGTGGAAATTCCATATGGTTTCTGTCTTAAAAAAATAAAGAAATAAAATAAAAGCTCTTTCTTCTCTCCGTTCAAACTGGGCAATTTTTAAAGCACAAACTTGTCTTGTGGTAACTCTCCAAAGAGGGAAAGTATTTTAAAAGGTCTCCTCTGGAAATGAAAAAGTTATTAAAGCTCTAAGTTTCTGCTTGTGTCAGCTTGCATGACCACATAATGAATGCCAGCAACCATTGAGTAAATGCTGTACTGCTTGCTAATGGAGCATCAGACCGCTGTTCAGACCTGCAGCTGCTGCTGCTACCCTTTCCCCTTAAATGTCCCCCCTGAACCTTGCCACAATGCTTCTAGATTCGATGAAGAAAAGACACCGATTCCCCCCCCCCCCCACCATATTTTAGATCTAATAGAAACTAAATTGTGAAAAGAACTTAAGGAACTTGATTCTATTGTGCCAGACATCCCAACTGTCTCGGAAGGTTCCTGAATGCCTTTTAGCAGTCTCTTCTCTGGGTTCCTGACTCTACAATTGCCTTGGAAATGAAAGAAACAAGAGAAGAGAATGCAAGGGGAATCCAGTATCCTTCTAGACCTTCCTACAACAGTGATTTTTTTTCCAAACTAAATTTTATAACATTTTTCAATAAACAAGCATTTATTTTCTTTCCCTACCTCCTATGGGGGAAAAAGAAAAACAAATATATATATCATGTATGTACACACACACGCGCGCACATATATGTCTGTCAGAGCTTGTTCAGATATGGAAAATGCCAATGTCATCCACTGCATCTTGGGCTACACCAGTCATCCTGACTTTTGTCTTGCCATCAGACTTTGATGATTCTGGAAAAGAGGGTAAGGCTGATGACTCTGTGCCACTCTGTCTCACTTAAATCTAGTTCATGTGCAATCAAGACATCACCCAATGAAACCTTTAGTCCTCTTCAAAAATGAAAGACAAATGACATCATGTTTGTCTATGTAAACATATCCATGTGCATTTTATATACATGTATAGCAAGACAAATACTTATATGTATCATATCAAAAAAGCATCTCCTTCTACAAAGCTGGCCCATCACCTTTCTGTAAGGAGATGGGTGAGCTTCTTTATCCTCTGAAATCATGGTTGACCATTAGGCTGATCATAGTTTCTAAATTGTTCAAAATTGCTTATTTTTGCAATGTTGTATTTGTAAATTGTTCTCTTGGTTCTACTTACTCTCTTCACTCTGTTTCAGGTCATACAAGTTCTCCCAGGTTTCTTTAAAATCATGTCCTTCCTTATTTCTTATTACAGTGTTCCATTATAGTCACATATACTCTAGTTAGCCATTTCTAAATTGATGGACATTCCACGAGAATCCAGTTATTTGCCATCACAAAAAGAGCCAATAGATGTATGTATCCATGATTACAAATGATATATATTTTATGATTTGGGGATTTTTCTTTGATCCCTTTGGGGGTTATAGTTAACTCCTCTGATTTCTGTTGCATTCCACACCTCCAATAGGTATATCAAAAGAAGTTAAAACTAGGTGTAACTGCCAAACTAAAGATGGTGGGTCCAGTTCCCACTTTTTCATCCTAGCTTATTCAGTGATGTTTTAGTCATTCTGGACTTAGGTTGAAAGTAGAAAATGAGCAAAGTTGAATACCCTCCATGATGCAAGCTGAGTGTCCTCTGTACAATCCCTTAACCTATCTGACCCTCAGTTTCCTCATCAGTTAAATGGGGAGAGGCAGGGTGATGTAATTGATCCACTCATCAATCACCAATCATTTATTAAGCACCTCCTATGTACCAGGCACTGTGCCAGGTGCTGAGGATACAAATATACAGAATGAAACAAACCCTACTCTTAAGAAGCTTACATTCTTTCAGGGGAGATGGAACAAACATTGAAGAAAATAAATACAAAATAACACAAGGTATTTAGAACGGAAAGGTACTAACAGATGGTGGGGAGGGTTGGGGATCAGAAAAGGCTTGATGTAAAAGATTGTGCTGGAGTTGTATCTTGAAGGAAAAGAGAGATTTTCTGATGTCAAGGTGAGGAGGGACTACATTCCAGGAAGGGGAAAAGGCCAGTTCTAGGTCCAGAGATAAGTGATAGTATAGGAAGAACAGAGAGAAAGATGGTTTATTTGGATTGTAAAATGAAGGAAGGGGAATGATAATATAATGAAGGTAGAAAGATAGGGGTCAGATTATGAAAGTCTCAGGTTAAATCAATGTTCCTCATTTTTTTTTGTACTCGGGATCCATTTATACCATGTAAAAAATAAAATATTTTATTTTTCCAATTATAAGTAATAACAGTCTTTAATATTTGTTTTCTAAATTCTTGAATCTCAGATTATTTCTTTCTCTCCACACTTCCTCTCCTTCCTGAGAGGGTAGGCAGTTCTATATAGATTATACATGTGTGATCATGTAAAACGTACTTCCATTTAGTCATGCTGTGGAAGAAGACATATAAAACAAACCAAAAAAAAAAACTGGGAAGAAAATAAAGTGTAAAACAGTATGCTTCAATCTTCCTTTGAATTCCTTCAGTTCTTTCTGTGGAGGTGGATAGCATCCTTCATCATGAATCCCCTGGAACTGGCTTGGATCATTGTATTGCTGAGAATAGTGAAGCCATTTGCAATTGATCATTATGTCATACTGCTATCATTGTGTACAATATTCATGGAAGTCTTTCCAGGTTCTTATAGCATGATAATATTTTATTACAATCTTATATCACAACTTGTTCAGTCATTCCCACATTGGTGGGCATCCCCTCAATTTCCAGTTCTTTGCTATCACAATAAAAGCTGCTATAAATATTTGTGTATAAGTAGACCCTTCTCCACCCTTCCTCCCTTTTTTAAGATCTTGTTAGGATACAGATCTAGTAGTGGTATTGCTAGATCAAAGGGTATGCAGAGTTTTATAGTAGTCCTTTGGGTATAGTTCCAAATTGCTGGCCAGAATGGTTGGAATAGTGTCCCAACTTTCCTGATCCATTTGGACTCTTAAAAATTATTGAAGACCTCCCATCCATAGGAACAATTGCTTATGTGGGTTACATATTTTAATATTTTTCATGTTAGATATTATGAAATAGTTTTGACTTCACAGACCACCTAAGAGTCTTGGGGACCTGCAGCAGTCCCCAGACCATATTTTGGAAACAGATGGACTAGATTACCTCTAATATCTTTTCTAGCAGTAAATCTATGCTGTCCCTGTGAAATGCTAATTTCAATTGATATTTTGGGGGAAGATGGCAGAGCAGGGTATATAAACCCAGCAGTGGTATGGCTGGATCAAAGGGCAGGTAGTCTTTTTAAAGCCCTTGGGGCATAGTTCCAAATTGCCATCCAGAAAGGCTGGATCAATTCACAACTACAGTAGCAATGCATTAATGTCCTAGTTTTGCCACATACCCTCCAACATTCATTACTCTTTTCTGCTATCATTTTAGCCAATCTGCTAGGTGTGAGGTGATACCTCAGAGTAGTTTTGATTTGCATTTCTCTAATTATAAGAGATTTAGAATACTTTTTCATGTACTTATTGATGGTTTTGATTTCTTTATCTGAAAATTGCCTATTTTTAAATTTAAATAAATTTTAAAACTTAAAATTTAAAATACCTAGTTCCTTGTAAAGGCAGGAACTTGAGCCTTGCTGCTGATGAACAAGGGACTTGGGAGATTTGAGGAGCACAGACTAGAAAATTGCTGGATCCCAAGATACAGCAACAGGAGAGGAAGAGTGAGGAAAGAGCCTGCAACACCAGTGACTGTGATTGCTAAGGGACTTGGTCTTTGTTAGCTATGGTAATTTCTAGGAGAGTGTGGTCTCTGGCTGCTGTCTTAGAGGAAGATGCATACAGTTGCAGTGACAGAACTTCCCACAGGCTCTGGCTGGAGCACCTGAGGTCAACCACATCCTGGGGTTTGAGCAGAGGTACATCCAACTGTGGACAATAAAAGTAACATAACTAAATAGGACCAGGAAGAAACAAATACACAAAAATATCCCAAGACCCGTGGTAATATAACCCAACATCCTGGGACACTAGCAAAAAAGCCAATAATTAAGTCTATTGACATGGCTACTAAAATAAAAATAAATAAATGAATGAAAATAAGCAAACAAAGGAGAAAGAACCCAACTATTGATAGCTATTATGGGGCCAGAGAAGACCTCTACTCAAACTCAGAGGACAGTGAAATAAAAACACCTACTTCAAAAACAGCAAAGAAATACAACAAATGGTCACAAGTTCAAAAAGCTTTTGAAAGAGCTTTAAAAAGATCTCAAAAATCAAATGGGAGAGGTTGAGGAAAATTAGAAAAAACATAAGAACAATGAAAGAAAATTAAAAAATTATGAAAGAAAGCTCACCCAAATAGAAAAGGAGATCCTGAAACACTTGAAAGAAAATAATTTATTGAGCTAGAATTGGAAAAAGGGAAATTAACAATTCCCTAAGACAAGAAATAAAGCAAAATCAAAAGAATGACATAATAGAAGAGAATATGAAACATCTTATCACAAAAGCAATTGCCTGGGAAAATAGATGGAAAGACAATATTAGAACAGTTGGACTCTTAGAAAGTTGTGAAAAAATCATGAAAAGAAAGCTGCCTAGAAATTTTAGAATCATAGAATAAAAAAGAAATTGAAAGAAGCCACCTGTCACCACCTCAAGGAGATCAAAATCCATAGGAACATCATTGCTATGTTCTGTGGCTTCCAAGTGAAGAAGCAAATACTATAAGCAACAGGGAAAAAAACCAATTTAAATACTGTGGAGCTACAGTCAGAATAACACAAGACTTAACAACTTCAACATTAAAAGAATGCAGAACACAGAACAAAATATTTTTTAGAGCAAAAGAACTGGACTTACACCCAAGAATAACATATCCAGGCAAAGATGAGTTTATCAAAGGTAAAAAAATGGATATTTAACAAATTAAGGGATTTTTCAACTATTTCTGGGGTCTGGGGAAAACCCAGAACTCAACAGAAAATATGATCTATAAGAAACATACAAAAATAATGAAAGATTAATAAAAAGCAACCCAAAAGGTCAAATTATTTGATTTCTGAATGGGAAAATATCTATGGCCTGTGTGAATGCCATCATTGCTTTGGTATTTTGGAGGGGTAAGTATGGAGGGAAGACTAAATATTGAGATGAATGTTATGAAATGAACTAGAATGGTAGCAGAATAGTCCAGGAAGAGGTAGGGTGGAATGGCTATCTCATATGGAGGAGGAATGAATGGAGGAACTCCTATGGAGGAGGGCTTGGATGGCTAGTAGAACTAGAATTTTTGTTTTTTTTTATAAATTTTAATTTAGAATATTCTTCCATGCCCACATGATCCATAATACCCCCTTCCCAACTCTCTTCTCCCGGCTCCCAAAGTCAACAAGCAGTTCCACTGGGCCATACATGTATCATTGTTCAAAACATACTTTCATGCCATTCATATTTGCAGTAGAGTGATCCCTCAACATCAAAACCTCAATCAGATCCCCATAGCACTACATGATTGAGTATATATTCTTCTAATGCATTTCTGGTTCCACAGTTCTTTCTCTGGATGTGGATAGTGTTTCTTCTCACAAGCTCCTCTGGGTTGTCCTGGGTCACTGCACTACTGTTGGCAGAAAAGTCTACCACATTCATTTGGGTCATAATGTACAGAGACTGCTCTGTGTACAATGGCCTCCCAGCCCTGCTCCCCTTGCCCTGCACCAATTCCTGGAGGTCGCCTCAGTCCACACGGAATTCCTCCATTTCTTCATTCCCTTCAGCACAATAATTCTCCACCACTAAAACATACCACAATTTATTCAGCCATTCCCCAGTTGTTGGACATCTCTTCATTTTACAACCCCTGCCACCACAAAGAGCACAGCCATAAACACCTCTGCACAAGTCTCCTTCCCCATCATCTCCCTGGGGTACAAACCCAGCAGTGGCATGGCTGGACCAAAGAGTAGGCATTTCCAAGCCCCCTATGCATAGTTCCAAATTGCCCTCCAGAATGGCCAGACCAATTTACAACTCCACTAACAGTGCATTAGAGTCCTGACTTTGCCACATCCCCTCTGACATCCATCACCCTCCCTTGTTGTCACATTGGCCAATCTCCTAGATGCCAGGTGGTAACTCAGAGCCATTTCAATCTGCATTTCTCTAATCAGGAGGGATTCAGAACACCTCCTCATGTGCTCATTGATAGTCCTGATTTCACCATGTGATAACTGCCCATTCATGTACCTTGACCATTTGTTGACTAGGGAATGGCTTGATCCTTTGCAAACTTTACTTTGTTCCTCATATACTTGGAAAATTAAACCTTTGTCAGAGAGCTTTGCTATAAAACTGCTCTCCCAGTTTGCCACCTCCCTCCAATTTTGATTGCATTGTACAAAAACCCTTCAATTTGATATAATCGAAGTCATTCATTCTATATTCTGCAATGTAGAACCTTACTTTCATCAGATCTGGGATGAAGAGAGAACAATATACACAATTAGAAAGGTAAAATTTTTCTTAATATACAAAGGAACAGAAGGGAAGGGGGATAAAATAAGGGAAGGATTGGGAGTCCCCTAGAGGGACTGAGGGAACAAGAGAAGAAATGGTGAGTTAAGAGAAATGAGGGCAAGGGGATAAATAAAGGGAAGGAAGGAAGGAAAAGATACCTAGAGGGGAATACACATCAAAAATTAGAGGGGTAAAGTGAGAGAATAAGAGAGAGACTCGGGACAAAATAGAGAAGGGATTTTTAGAACTGAACTCATATCAAGAAATAGGAGGGCATGGAAGGTGGAACAAGGAAGGGATTTATGGAAAGGTGGATAGAATAAGAATTAAAAGGTAAAGGGGCAAAGGAGGGACCTTTTGAAGGTAGACCAAGGAGGAACTAGGAGGGCAAGGAGAGAGGATAAGGGAGGATTTGGGGTGGGGAGAGGTATGTGAATTAAAGGTATTAGTCAAAGGGAATTGGATATCTGAGGAAGAATATGGCAGAAAGAGATGAAGTGGGAGATAGACAGTGAGGAGGACGGAGTAGATGGGAAATGCATAACTAGTAACTATGATATTGAGTATAAATGGAATTAATTCACCCAAGAAAATAGCAAAAACCAGGAACCCAACAATGTGTTATCTAAAAGAACACACTGAAAATGAGAGACACATAGAGGGCAGGTGAGGGGCTGGAGCAGAATAAACTATGTCTCACCTGATCCAGAGCATTCAGGAGTAGCAGTCATGATTTCTGACAGGGTTGAGGCTAAAAGAGGGATGAATAGGGTAACTATACTATTTTGGGGGTAGGTGGGTACTATGGATAATGAAGTATTGCCAGTATTGGACCAAGACTTATAGAAGCCAGATTTTTAAAGGAAAAACTAGATAAGATACAGATAGAAATAGATAACAAAATAATAATAGCAGAGGAGTTCCCTTCTTAGGACTAGATCCATCTAACCAAAAATAAGTAAGAAAGAAGTTAAAGAGATGAATAAAACCTTAGATGAGTTAAATATTATAGATATATGGAGAGCCCTCTCCTTCCCACATGAGGCATGTAGTAGATCTAAGCCTGAGCATACACATAATCCAAACATGGTTTCTGGTAAGACAACAATGGTTTAGAGAGTATAAATATATTGCAAAAGTCTTACCTTAACATATCACACTTTGGAAGTAATCCTATATTCCTGAGAGATAGTGGTACCTGAACAAAAGTTCCACAGGGTATGACCAAGCTGGAACTTGGTTTTGGAAAGTGTATGGTCCTGGCAACAGATTGTATCAGGTGCTTAAGGACCAAACTAGTCAAATATGGCCCTGGTAATGTATTTAACTGAGACCAAAGTGATGGAGATGGGCAGTGGAGAGTGAGGGACAATATTAGAAACAAGACCCTTATACTCTGAAATCTTGTATTTTTCATTAATTAGTACTACTTAAGCATCAACAATAATATTTGTAGTTTCAGCATTAGTCAACATGAATTGAAGAATCTGAAGAATTCTGTGTCATCAATACTATCACCTGTACTGGATCTGTAATGTTCTGGGCATTGTAATGTAATGATCTGGGCATTAGCTTTGTGCTGTTTGGTTTTATTATTTACTCATATTGCTCTATATTTACTTTAGTTCTGAACTATCAGGCATTATTAGTTACCTAGAGTGATCCTCCACTGTCCATTCCCCTCCCTGCTCTCATCATTGAAGAAAACATTCTAGAAGGGTAGTGAGACTTCTCCCACATTGACAAAGAATGACAAGGTGGACAATGGGGGGGACATGGGACATGCACTCTAAGGGCCCTGGCATTCCACAAGAATCCCCCAAACATGCTTTTTATTACCTGTCTGGTGCTCCCAAGTTCACCTATGACATGCATACCTCAAACCACACTTCCACCAGAATCTGGCCATGCCCATTTCCCAGAGTTTTCATGCTATAACAAGAAAAGGTAGAGATCTCTCCGGAAGCTTTCAGACTCTCAGTAATACTCCACCAACTTCCAGGCTACTCTATGAGCCCTTAAGGCCATTCCCCCTTATACTATCTTTAAAACTTCTTCAAATAAAACTCTTTTCTTCTGGATTGAATGGAATTTGAATCTCCCATTCTTTGGGCAAGATATGAACTTAGGTGTGTCTCCTACAACACAGACAGATTAAGTTGATCAAATTCAATGATGAGAGGAACATGGAGAAATAGGTCTAATATTACATTGTTAGAGCAGCTATGAATTGTTTTTTGGAGAAAAGATGAAAATACACATTAAGAGCTGTAAAGCTATTCATTCTCATTGATTTAGGAATCCCATTACCAGGATAAAGCCCTAATGGCATTATTAAGAGGGTAAAAAGATATATATATATACACACACACACACGAAAATATTGACTCTTTGTAATGACAATTACACAAATTGAAATATTTTGCAAGTAACACTGGGAGAGATGGCTGAATGGATTGTAATACTTGAATGTGATGGATTGTATTATATTATTAGAAATGACAAATATTGGAAATATGAAGAAAAGAAGGGCAATAGGAAGAGATGAAAAGACAATAAGAATACTACATACCATGATTACATTTCAAAAATAGCTACAAAATTAAGAGGAAAGAGTGTATCCAAGTAAAACAAATTCAAGGGAAACTCAAAAGTAAGAATGTTTCTATTAACACACACATAATTTACATACTTCTGGATAAATTGCAAACAACACAGGGTTTGTGGTTTTGCATATACTGTTTAATGCATTTCATTATTTAAATGATTTTTTTGTTAGTGGTGATGGTTACTAAGTATTTAATATGAATAGAAAAAAAATTAAGATTTGGAACCTAGTTTAGTACAGTGCTTAAGCACATAGTAGGGAGTTAATATTTATTGGCTGATAACAAAAAAACTGGAAAATGAGGGTATGCCCTTCAATTGAGGAATGGCTGAACAAATTGTGGTATATGGTGGTGACGGAATACTATTGTGCTCAAAGGAATAACGAACTGGAGGAATTCCATGTGAACTGGAAAGACCTCCAGGAACTGATGCAGAGTGAAAGGAGCAGAGCCAGAAGAACATTGTACACAGAGACTGATACACTGTGGTAAAATCGAATGTAATGGACTTCTGTACTAGCAGCAATGCAATGACCCAGGACAGCTCTGAGGGACTTATGGAAAAGATGCTACCCACATTCAGAGGAAGGACTACAGAAGGGGAAACAGAAGAAAAACAACTGCTTGAACACATGGGTTGATGCGGACATGATTGGGGATGTAGATTCGAAACAACCACACCAAAGCAACTATCAATAATATGGAAATAAGTCTTGATAGATGACACGTGTTAAAACCAGTGGAAATGCGTGTAGGCTATGGGGGGGGGGGGGGAGAAAGGGGAAAGTAAGAACATGAATCATGTAACCATGGAAAATCTTTCTAAAAAATAAAAAAAATTTAAAAAATATTTATTGGCTGACTAAAATGCCACATAGGCATATTACACAAATAAATAAACACAAAGATTGCAGGTTTGGAAGGGACCAAGAGGTCATCTCGTCCATTTTTCTCATTTCACACAGGGAGAGACTGGGAGCAGTGGCGTGGATAATGGCCACCAGGGTCACACCAGTGGTAAATGCCAGAGTTGGGTGCTGAACCAAGAGCCTCTAATTCCAGTCGGCATCCTTTCCATCTGCCACGTCACCTCCACATTCAGGTCCCTCAACTTAAAGCCTGTGCGTTCTCTCTTCTACGACTCCGGATTCGTAGAGAACCTACCCAATACAATTGTTTTCTTCATTTCAGAGAAAGAAATCCCTTTCTAAAAAATGAAAACAAAAATGCTGATTCCAAGATAAATTTAAGCACCGTACGTAGATACTAGTTAATGGAAATGCTCGGGAAATAGCCACCATGTGATTCATTTCACGATGGAGCGAAGTCTTGAGCAACCTCTTCCACTCTCCATGTGAAAGAGGTAATTTGGGCACCAGCCAAGGTCTCATTAGAGAAAATGAGGGCAGCTAATGGCTAATGCTCATGCCCAACAATGCTCTTGTGGTTGCTTAGTAACCCAAGCCCGGGCAGCGCGGATGACGAGATAGGTAAGTAGGGGCGGGGGGAGGGGGGGGCCGTGACATGTGAGGCAATGAAATCTCTAGCTCCATCTCCGGTGAGCAAAGAGGGATTTAAATATCTCCCAGAATCCTAGAACTTGCGTGTTGGTCTGTTTCCTCAGGATAAGGACTGGCCCTTTGATGCCTTTGGTGAAGGGAACTCTGAGGTGAGGAAACCAATTCAATTCCACCAAAGCTGACCTGAAGGTTCTCTGCGATCTATAATCACAGACCGCGCCTAGAGCAGAATCAGCCTCTGATAGAAGGGACGCACCACGGAGCCCCAGAATGACTTAAAAAGCTACCTTTTAATATGATCTGCATTTGAGGTAGCTAGGTGGCTCAGTGGACAGAGCTTCTGGCCTGGAGCCAAGTTTAAACCAGCCGCAGAAACTAGTTGTGAGAGCCTGGGCCAGTCACTTAACCTCTGCCTTAATGAACTGGAGAAGGAAATGGCAAACTCCTCCAGTCTCTGCTAAGAAAACTTCATGGATAGGGCAGTGGTTGGAGAGCCAGGCCTGGAGATGGGAGATTCTGGGTTCAAATATGGCCTTAGACACTTTATAGCTATGTGACCTTGGGCAAGTCACTTAACCTGCCATTGCCTAGCCTGGTGATGGCAAACCTATGACACACATGCCAGCACTGACATGCGTAGCCATTTTTGATGACACACAGTCACATACAGAGAAGCATGGGCCAGTATGGGGCCGCATGCCGAGGAGGAAACATTTGCTGTCATGTAGTGTAGACACTCTGCACTATAGATGACAATTCTACCTATATTAATTTACCTATTTTGGTTTATTAAATAATTATATATTAACAATTATACATTTTTATTTAAACTGTAAATATAGTGAAATTGTGGTATTTTTTTCTCAAAGTGACACACCACCTGAGTTATGCTCCATTTTTTGGAGAATTTTGACACACCAACCTCAAAAGGTTGCCCATCACTGGCCTAGCCCTTATCATTCTCTCACCTTAGAACTAATGTAATGCATGCACAGTGTTGATTCTAAGACATAAAGTAAGGGTTATAAAAACAATAAATTAATTTAAAAAAGAAAAACTTAGTGTGCTATTGTCCACAGGGTCACAACAAATCAGACATGAATGAACAAGCAAGCATGTTCAATTGTACTTTCATTTATTTTGCCCAAAGTCACAAAGTCAGATTTTGTCAGCAGCAGTTCAAGAGCCTAAGTCTTTTAATCTTCTGGATCAGGGTCTCTTCCTGGTTCTCTGTCCGTTATACCATTCTCTCCCTCCCTCCCTCCCTCCCTCCCTCCCTCCCTTCCTCCTCCTCCTCCTCCTCCTTCTTCTCTCTCCCTCTCCCTCTTCCTCTCCACCAGCAATCTCTCTCTCTCTCTCTCTCTCTCTCTCTCTCTCTCTCTCTCTCTCTCTCTCTCTCTCTCTCTCTCTCTCTCTCTCTCTCT
>NC_058134.1:258197116-258248871 GCF_016433145.1 Gracilinanus agilis | reverse complement strand
TCTCTCTCTCTCTCTCTCTCTCTCTCTCTCTCTCTCTCTCTCTCTCTCTCTGTCTCTCATCTTTTTCCATGTTGATACATTTTTTTTTAAACCCTTGTACTTCGGTGTATTGTCTCATAGGTGGAAGACTGGTAAGGGTGGGCAATGGGGGTCAAGTGACTTGCCCAGGGTCACACAGCTGGGAAGTGGCTGAGGCTGGGCTTGAACCTAGGACCTCCTGTCTCCAGACCTGACTCTCACTCCACTGAGCTAACCAGCTGCCCCCTGATACATTTTTTAATAACTGTTTTTTGACATTTTTGGATCCACATTCTCTCCCTCTTCCCCTCTCCTCCACCCTCCCTGAGATGGCAGGTAATCTGATATAGATTAAACATCTGCTATCATACAGCCTGTGTTTCCATGTTCATCATGTGGTGAAAGAAGATACATATCACTTATACAAGAAAAAAATGTGTTTTGTGATTGGGAAATACCTGAAATTCAGTAGTAAATAGACATCTGTATTTACTTTTTCTAATGCAACGGAAACGCAAACTTCCTATTTAACCTATAGATTCCTGCTGAAATTGTGAGGATTTGAAACCTAATAGCAGCTTTCTTGACATGCCATTGTTAGACGCTGCTGCCATCGTGTGGGAAATGCTGGAATCTCCAACTAGAAGGTAAGACAGGTGTGAGGAAATGGTATGTGTGTGGTGTCTTCTGCCATCAGCCATTGAGAAACTTTTAGGAATTGTTTTTTTACGAATATTCATCTTCTAATGATCATGAAACCAGATATTAGGAACTATGATGTGCTTCAGAGTCTTAGTTTACCCACCCCTTTCCCATTTCCATTTTAAAGATGAGGAAACTGGAGCCCAGAGACATTGTTCTTTAACCTAGTATCCTTCCTTCCTTCCTTCCTTCCTTCCTTTCAGAGAAATGGAGAGTGGAGTTAATAATGGCATATACTTCACGACCTCGTTGTTTAGATCAACTGAGATAATATGTGTAAGGCACTCTGCAAATCTAGAATGTGAGCTAAGAGAAGGGTTTGATCTCTGTAATTGGTCTTTAAGACCATACATCATCAGGCTTTGAATCTAGATCTTCCTGGCTTCTGGATCAGGGATCCTTCCTAGGTCTCTTGTCCATTATACCAAACTGCCTCTCAGTTTTATGACTGGAAAAATACATGAAATTCAATGGTCAATAGACATCCGCATTTATGTTTTGTAACGCATCATCCAATAATTATGGGGCTATTGTTTTGGAGGTGAAGAGGCTTCAGAGATCATCTTGTTCTACTTCCCTCAGGTTACAGATGAGGTAACTAAGTCTCAGAGAGTGTTGCAAGATAAGGACTTTCTCCACTTTAATTCATACAAATAGCTTGATGGGTAGAGACTTAAATCTAGGTCTTCTGGTCTAAGTCTAACACTGTTAAGGTTAAAAATACAAATTGTGGAAAACTAGACTGTTCCTTGTCCCCAAACCCCTTTAAAAGTATTATCTCATCCCCATTGCCCCAATTGGATACTTAAAAAAAATAGAAAACCCTCATAATAAATATTCATTATCCAGAAAAAGCAATTGGCCACAGTGGCCTTATCCAAATGTGTCTTATTCTGCATTTTATTGGATTTTTTAAATCCTTACTTTCTGCCTTAGTAACAACTCTAATACAGAAGGATAAGGGCTAGGCAAATGGGATTAAATGACTTGCCCAGGGTGACTCAGTTAGGAAGTATCTGAGGCCAAATTTGAGCCCAGGTCTTCCTGACTCCTGGCCTGGCAGTCCATCCATTCTGACACCTTGCAGTTCCCTTATTCTGCATTTTAAGACTAACATTGTTCTGGAAGGTAGACAGCATGATTCAGTCCTTTAAAGATGAAAAGGCTTCTAATTTGGGTCCAGTGATTGATTGTTCCTCTATGCAACCCTGCAAAGTGTAGCTTATTGGCCATTGATTGACACATTTGATTCATAATCAGACTCAAAATAGATGTAATCAGTTTAGAGTTTCTCTCCAGATCAAGATTCATCCGTGGCTGTGCAGGGAAATTTGCCACACGGCATCTGACCAATGAGTCCCAGATTGTTTTCATTTCTTCCTCCTATCTTTTGGCCATCATAGCTTATTCCACTTTTTGGAGAGTTAGGTTTGTGGAGGAAGCATTTTGATTCTAATTAGAACCAGGATTCAAATCTCACCTTTGCTGCTCACTACTCATGACATGGGCAAATCAACTTGTGCAAATAGTCTCCCTGGGCCATAGTTTTGTCATCTATATAATAAAAGAATTGGAAAGATAGGCCCTAAGGTTCCTTCCAGCTCTAGATTTATGATCTCTTTGCCAGTGGGCCAGACTTGATTGTCTTGAAGAAGTCATGATCCACCACTGGTCTCCAGGGGTCCTTGCCTGATATAAAGATAGCAGCTGTCTGCAGAATTTGCTGCTTAATTGCACTCCTTGGCTGCTTCTCTCTGGTTCTAGACTTCCTTTTTTTTCTTTCTTGCCTCTCAATCAATCAAACCCAGGCAAAAAAAAATCTTTTAAGAAATTCCATTAAGAAAGTGAAACTATTTTTGTGAGCCATTTCCTATAGAAGAAGCCTTCCTGGCAGGCTTGATTCTAGTCCCCTGTGGTCTTGTTTGGTTTTTTTTCCTTCTAATAATTGCCCTCTAGGACATTTAGACTACGGGAGCAATAAGGTGTTTTTTTTTTTAACATAGTTGGAAACATTTTAAGAATTTTAAAAAATCTTCTAAAAATAAATATTGGTTGCATTGATCAAAAAAGTTGCTACGTGGCCAACTACGAGCTTCTGTCTTTGCTAGGCTTGGTGTTACCCAGGAACCTCTGTAAAAGGCTCTCTATTTCTGCATCCTTCTCATCATTTACTTTATCTTTTTCCTGGGCAAAGACATAGGTAGCCTTTTGCTTTAGTTCATCTAGGACAGGGGTTGGCAACCTTTTTGGCCGTGAGAGCCATAAACACCACATTTTTAAAAATGTAAGTTCATGAGAGCCGTACAGTGCTCACAGTGCCGCTCCTGTAACAATGCCGCTCCTGTAACAGCGCCTGAAAAAAAATGGACTTTATGGCTCCTGCAGAAAGAGTCATATCTGGCCCTCAAAAGAGCCAGATATGGCTCGAGAGCCATACATTGCCGACCACTGATCTAGGATAAGGAGCTCCCACTCTGGATAATTTCCATTGAAAAATTTCCTAACTTGGGGAACATCATTTTTTACAAAAAGACATTTAACATGCTCAATGGTGGTATCTTCTAAGACACTGAGGCCTAAATAAATTTTGGCAGCTTCAATGATTCAGACTAGAAAAGTAGCCGGTGTCTCCTGACTAGTTTGTCTTACTTTTTCAAACTTAGACCAAGTATTTGGACGTCTAGAGTTCTTTTCCATAACCTTAATGAGTCCCATCTGGGGTGCCAACTGAAAAAGGTGATATTGGGAATGAGAAATTAATAATAAACTGAGGACACACTCCCTCCTCACAAGGGAAGGACAGATAGGGGAACACAGGTAAGCCCAATGGTGATGTGAGTTTCAGGAATGCCAGTTGACTTCTAACTGACAAACTGCCAACCAGGGAAAACCATTGAAATGAGTTCTTACAACTAAGAGGAGACAGGAAGTGCTGACGAAATGGTATTCAATGGTAATGACTGAGGGAAGTCGGGAGAGGGTGTTTCTATTCTAAAGAATAGCGTAATAGTTTAACTAACTAGATTTCTAACTAAGCTGGTCTCTAACTAAACTAGGAGGGGCCGAAGAGGGGTTCTCGCAGTACAGGTCCAGAGATGCTCCAAGCTGGTCAAAGATGTTACAGGACAAGTTCAAAAGCAGCCAGTTAATCCAAACCCTGCTCTAGGGAGTAAGGTAGATAAATCTGCTGTTCACCAACAGATAACCCAGGCCTTTCCTCAGCCCAGGCCACCATGTTTCCTTGCAGAATCTCCTTCTCAGTGGCATCCTACACTGACAGATCCTTGGGTATATGGCAAAACCTGGACCACACAGCCAACACACCTCCTTTTCTCCAGTTTGGTCAAACTCCTACACCCCTTTTCAAAATCCCAGCTTCATTCCATTATGGAACCCTTTAGACACAGCCTTATAGCCTGGGTTATTCTCCCCATTACACCTCCTAGCTAATTTCCGAGAGGCCTTGATTCAAGAAGCCACAAATAGGAGTCCTGGTTCTCAGTGCCCTGGGCAATTAACTTAGTTGCAGAGGAAGTGCCCATCTACAGTGATAGAGGCATCAAACCTGGATATCTCCATCCCAGTGAAATTATGTCCAACCCAAACCCCAAACTCATCAGGACTCATGATCAGCTTGAAGTGTGCAGTCATGAAACTGCTAATTTTACATCACTCGAGTCAAGGAAAAGCCATCATGCTAGCCAAACTCTCCCAACATCCCCTCTAAACAACTTTAAAATATATCAAATTGAATTCTAAAGAAGCATAAGTAATCAAAGGCTGGAGGTGAGACACTCCCAGTCCAGGACAGTTTAGGAGACCAGAGGGAAGAGGATTGGGAGGGGACTGGCTGGAAGTACAGGATGGGTAAGTCTGGCTGTGGACCTTGGAGGAAGTAATGGTGCAGCAGCAGGACGCCTGATTAGAAAGATCTTAAGGGAGACCCCTGTGCGAGCACTAGGCACAGGAATGAACCCCATGTGGCAATTCCATTGCCTATTCCCTGGTTCCAGGGTAGAGAGGAGTGCTTGCAGTTGGGAGCAGACCCACTGAAAGACCAGTGACCATACCACCTCCCAGATTATTCCACTCTGGAAGCACCCCAAAACTTACAAGCCTCCCCTTGCCAGAACTAGCTCTGAAAATAGCAGCATTAAAAAGCTTGAAGTTTGGGATGGTGCCTCCTCACTCTCCAGGTAAGCAGAGCCTAACTTTAACACACGTTCAAAGTTAAGAAAAAGGCTACAAAAAATGGGCAAAAAAACAAAAAAGGGAACCTGAGTTACACTACAGTGACAGGGAAGCTCACAACAGAGACTCAGAAAATATATAAACAAAAATAACCAAAGCTTTGAGGAAAAATACAGATTGGACACAGGTCCAAAAAAAATTCCTGGAAGATCTAAATAGCAAAAAACCAAACCAAAACAAACCAAAACAAACAAAAAAAAAAAACACTGATCTTGGGGGCAGCTGGGTGGCTCAGTGGATTGAGACTCAGGCCTAGAGACAGCAGGTCCTAGGTTCCAATCTGGCCTAAGACACTTCCTAGCTGTGTGACCCTGGGCAAGTCACTTAACCCCCCCTGCTGCCTAGCCCTTACTGCTCTTCTACTTTAGAACCAATATGTAGTTTTCCTTCTAAGGCAGAAGGTAAAGAGTTAAAAAAAAAATCATGGATCTCATCTAACCCCCTCCTATTACAGGTGCAGAAATCTAGGGCCAATTGGTTGAAGTGAATTATTTAAGGTCACACAATAAGTGGAAGAGAAGGGATGCTAACTTGGGGTCCAGTTATTCAAAATCTCATCTTGCTACCCCACAATGAGATGTGAATACTTGAAAGGGAACAGTAACTGATTCTTCATCATGTTAGGGAAAGCCAAACAAACACCCCCTAAAAATAAACACCCAGAAACGACTTCTTGCTTTCAAATTTCTTTATTGCTATCTCACAAAGTGGAATATCTTTCTAGAAGAAATAAATCAGTGCGCTTGTAGTAAATAAAGTTATATGCAGATGGCTATAGAGAATAGAGCTAAGAAGACAGAAGGGAGAAAAGATATGTAGAAAGCTACAAGCAGCAATAAAATTAATAAGTACAGAGAACTAGCAGTGCAATAATATAAACAGCAAGCAGCTTTACATGGAGAAAAAAATACAGCTCTTTTAAATATAGAAATAGCACCTTTTAAAAAAGAAATTGAGAAATGTAAACTTGGTCGGTAGATTCAAGTATATTAAGTTATGTCTCCAACACTTATACCAGAATGCAAGGGTTTCACAAACCCTGGGCCGTGCATGCACCTTCCTCAGTGCAAATACAAAGACTGCATTGTCCAAGCAGTGTTGCTGACATTTCTTTTTCCTCTGATGAACATTATACATTATAGATTGCCATTGCTTCTTCACTACTTAAAAAAAAAAAAAGTCTCCCCCAAATGGAATTCAGCAGCTCAGGTACTGAAGGATTCTGCTGGGACGGCTGTAGCCAAGAGAAGTGACCTTTGTGGTCTCTCTTCTCAAGGCCACACGTTTCTAAGTGGATGTCGGATACTTCAGGAATGATGTTCTGGATCCTACGGAGGGACGTCGTATGGACAGCCCATCGGCGGTCCTGTAGAACTGACAGATCTGGGATGGGAACTTTTGGGATCCCCCAAGATCCAGACATCCTTGTCACATGCTGTATCCCTGGTGGTTAGAGGCGCACAATGCAGGAAAGAGATTCCAAATGAGATAGAAAAGGAATGGAAGAAACGATATTAAGTGGTGAGTTTTCAGGCGAGTGGGAAAGCTGGGGGAAGGAGAGAGAAGGAAACAGACAGCTTTAACCTAAAAGAGAGGCCATCTCAGTGGAAATGTTAGGAAAGAATTCTTATAATTGGCCTAGAATAAAAACAAACTTGTACCCTGTACAGATTTATAGCCTGTATATCACATTATCTACCTAATCGTCGAGTCATTCTCTATATTAGTGGAGATTTCTCTCTCCCTTCAATCATCGATAGGGTAGGGATTGGACCTGTGATTTCATTGAGGGAGCTCCCTCAGGAGGAAATTCCTTCTACCAAGCCAAGGCAGGCTGACTACCCTTGTGGCTCAGCATTTTAGAGAATTGTCTAGAGCATGGAGAAATAAGGGGTCAGCCCAGGGGGTCACAGTCAGGCTGTGTCAGAAGCTGAACCCGAACCCAGTTTCCTGGTTCCAAGGTCCACAACACTGGTCTCTCTCAAAATCATTTGGGCATTAACTGTTGGCCTCCAATAGTTCATCTCATTTTTCACTTACCAATAAAACAATTACTTTCTATTTATTTATTTAGCTTCTAAGAGATATTCAGAAGAGTACGATACAAAAAAGAAAAAAAGAATCATGTAAACTTTAAAAGTGTAGTGTCTATAAAACTTTAAATAAAAAAATGGCATATTTATTTATTGAAGCCGCCTACCTCGAGGGCTGTAAGATTATCATTACTTTTCTGTTTTATTGAGTAGAATGGGAGTTCCTTGAGGACAAGGACTATTTGATTTTTGTCTCTGTATCTCTAGCACCTAGCACAGTGCCTGGCACAGGGCAGGTGCTTCCTAAATGCTCGTTGAATTGGATTGGTTAATAAAAAGCTAATCAGACTCCCAGAGTCATTTAAATTAATATTTAAGTTCCTTTTTTTTGGGGGGGGGATAATGTTTTATTGGGACCAAATGAGGGGGCTCTACCTCTAAGACAGGAGGGGGAAAAGGAGAGATCTGCTCTAAGGGGGATGCGATAAATACCAGCACATGTAGGGATAAGCAGCACCGTCGTTCTGGGGATCTCGTCCTTGCTGCGAGCTAGTCATGTGGCGGAGCAGAGGGATACAGTAGAAAGGCACTCGGGTGACTGTCTGTGACCACGCACTCAGCCTCAGTGAGGATTAACCATTCCTATTTCCCCAGAGTTTGAGTCACTCTCAGCTGCTTCCTGACAAGGTGGCCATTTTCTCCTTTACCTCTTGCAGGGGTAAAGAAAGAAGTCCAAGAAGAGAATGCTGGCTTTTCCTGTTTGAATCTGTCCATCTCCAGTCACTCTCCTCATTCTGATACTCGGCAAAACGTCTCAGGTTTCCAACGTCCCCTCAGACCTACTCTACGGGGAGAGCCTCCCCCCTTCTCGGCGGAGCTAAGCGGAAAGTGCTAGGAGGGATTTGCACCCAATTAACTTCCCTCGATTTTACATGGCGAAGAAGAGGGCGGCGGTGGGGTGGGACGAGGGGGTCGGTGGGAGGAGAAGGAGCTGAACGTACGGGATTGGAGAGCACAGCCCCAAAAGCTCACGTTCCCCCTGGACAGCTGGGCACGAAGGGCCGCCTCATTTCTAACCTGCATAAATAATGTTAGGACAATTCATTTATACTACACGCATCATAGCACGTTGTTCTTCACAGTTATTCTGGTCTTGTTATTTTTTTCACACGTATACATTCATCCATAGGGGATGAGGATTTTTAAGTACAGGGTAAATTACAGAGAAAACAGTATTAACATTCAAGTAGTCATACCCTGAGAAAATCTGCTTTTTTTTTTTTCCTGTAGTTGTAAACTTTTCCCCCTTCCCACTAAGTCCTGTTTCAAGAACAAAATAAATAAATAGAATGTGTAGATGCTGCTGCCTCTGACTGCCAGAGACTGTAGAGAGCAGTTGAGTTTTTCACTGCAGAAAGCAATTGGTTTTACCACAGATTTACTCAGGGTAAGTCGAGTCCATGTAAAAGGAAGGAGCGAGTGCCCTAGTTAAGTGCTAGACGGCTCACCTCGTCCAGAGCCACAAGCCTGGTGGCCTCTTCGTCTACTCAGAGCACGAAGACAACGAAACCACCGCTGAGAGGCAGCTCTCGTGGCTCTGCCCGGCATAGTGTTTGAACCTGACGGCTGTTAAGTGAGCAACGAATAAAAAATGACTTTCAGGGAAACGGACGATCTAGAAGGAGGAGGGAGGCTGAGCGGGACCAGCGGGAAGGAGGGGGACAGGATGGGGACGGCTATTCTTACGCTCTATAGTACAGACAGTCCACGCGGGAGCAGCGCGCCCTCGTCACGGGTCAGGGTCCCTGTGGGGTTCCTCTGTTTGACTTGGCCAAGCCACGGTTAATCGGTGCTGCCGCTGGGGATCTGGAGTCTCCTCTGGGCAGAGCTTAAATTTCTCTGACTCCCTTCGATTTTTCTCCAAGCCACAGGCTCTCCGAGGCTGCCGGGAGTTTTGAAGAAGGTCTCGTAGTAGGGCGGCCGGAGGCTCTTGGGTGTCACTGGGCCCGGCGACTGTTTAGAAACGAGAAAAGGAAACCAGATCAGCCCACAGCCACCGTGATGCAAAGGGACGCACGGGGGAGAACGCCAAACCAGTGTGTAAAATGAAGAGTCTCTGAACAGCTTGCTTGAAGGTTCTGGCCTCAATGGCTCTCTTGTCTAAGAGCCCCAGCCAGAATCAGAACAAACAGACGGAACATACGCTTGGCCTCCCTTTCATTCATCACTCACGTGCTGCCTCTTCTACAATCCTAACTTCTAGGCTGTGTGGGGACCCTTAAATCTCTGGGGCAACTTTTCCTCTTTCTTTAGATTACTTTAGTATATTCCTGTGGACTGAAGATTGGGGCTGGCCCTTTATTGGGTGGAATTAGGAAGAAATCCTCTGAAAATAGTGGATATGCAGAGAGAGAGTGAGGAGTTTAGAGCAGGCACAGAGGACTGTACGGTGGACCAACAGGACTTCATACCAAGATTCTGAAAACATACGGCCATACTCGAAGCGGGGCGTTTGGCATTCCAAGCCTCAAGTCCAAATTTTGGCTCTTTATTCACTGGCCATGTGATGAGGTAAAAGTGACTTAGAGCTCAGTTTCAACATGTGGATGATCTATCTCTTGGGAGTTTGGAAGGTACTGTAATGCAAGGTGGCTAACAGAAACTTTTTGCTTCTGCAATTTCAAACAGTCACAAAAAAGCAGTTAGAGGTTTTAGACTCTTCAGAAAGACAGTTGGAAACCTGAGGCTATAAACAGGGCTGAAGTTCCAACTGACGAGGCTTTTGCCTTCTGGCTTTTGCTTTGGCTGGAGGCATTTGCTTTTTGAGCTTTGGCTTAGCCTGTTGGCTTCGGCTTTTTGGCTTGGCTTTGGCCTTTTAGCTTCGGCCTTGGCCTGTGCTTATTTTGTCTTGAGGAAATTTAGACCTATCTGATTTCTCTGGACCTCTCCCTGATCTCTCTTCATTTACATCCCTCCCTTTCACCTGAATTTCCCTTTGGGTCCTGGAAGGGAGGGCTTGGTGATTGAATATTGTGGGTTTAGTTTCTGTAGGCAAGTAGGGCATCTTCAAATAAGTCACCCCTAGTTTTAGTGATTCGATAAAGACTTTACTTAAAAGGCAGTCATACCTTCCTGACTGGAAGAGCCACACTCTTTCAGTCTAAACCTCTCCTGTGACCCATCTCCCACCATCAGCCCTCTACCTAGCAGCAGTTAGGAAAACCTGAACCTCTTTCCCTCTGATTAACCTGACATTAATAAATCCCCTTGTTAGCTACTCAAAGCCTCTGGTGAATCATTGTATTGAAGATTAAGGCAAGGGCTAAAGAGGGAAGGAATTACTTTCTTTTTATTTCTTGAGGGAACTGCAGGCATCCATCTTGGCAGGAAGTACCTATCTCAGACTTCCTGCAGCCATCAGTTTCACTGGCAGGGAGGAGCCCTTTCGACTCCTCTCTCAAGGGACTTTAGAAACTAACAAGAGAAAACCCCAGCCTTGATCTAAATATTTCTTAATAGCCTAGTTTCCTCCCTGTATCCTCTGTCTCTAGCCTCTGTGAATAAACCTATTTGAGCTGCCCTCCTACATACTCCATTTCCCTTATCTCCTATATACCTCCCCCTACCTTCATTCCTCCTCCAAACACCTTATAATCACCTATTTCCCCTTTATCTCTCCTCACTACCCAAATTGCCCTGAGACCTGCCTCAAAGATTACCTTATTTCTTTATAACATTAATTGGCGAGCAAAGTTAGCGAACTACCTAAAATCTTCTGATCCAACCAAAATGAATTTGGCCAGGATAACATTTATCCTCTCAATGATTTCTTGGTCCCTAATACAGGGTATGGTGGATTTTTGGTTTATAAGGGTCCCTAATTTCGTGCAACAAAAGTTCTGGATATCTATGATTATTATAAATGGTGTGCTCTGACTCTGGCTGAATGTATTTGCTTCATCCCAACAGCAATAGCCATAATCCTAACAATCTGGCAATTCCTAGTGGTCTCAAAAAATGTTTTCTCTCTCACTTGTGGCAATGGTTCAACTCAATTACAACAACAAAGAAAGACACTGATTCTGGGGAACTAGTAGATAACATCAAACTACTATTCCAAGAAGGAAAGGAACTGGACAAACACACAATTCTCCAGCTAGAGATTGTGGAGTCCAAATACCTAGGGAATAATACCACCACTAACAAATCAAAGGCCAATAACAAGCAACCATCCGCAAATTCCATAGTTTCACTTTTACCAATCGTAGACAGAACAATTGTACAGCCTGGTGAAGGGATAGTACATGTAAAAACATATAAAGCTTTCACCCCAAGTGATATGGTAAAAGTGACTTAGAGCTCAGTTTCAACATGTGGATGATCTATCTCTTAGGAGTTTGGTAGGTACCAAATGAGGTCCTACCCCTAAAGTCTTCTGGAAACCTCAAGCTGATGTGTATGAGCTGTAATTATGACAATTTTCTTAAGAGCACAGAGACAGAGGCATGACACGGGGGGCAGAGGAAGGGGAAAGGCTGCAGCTCTTAAAAACTCTTCCTTTCAACAAAGTGCCTCCATCGTTTAATGTCTCGGAACCAGACGTTCATAGGAATGATCTCTCCTGGTCATTTGGCACTTCAAGCTTTGAAGTTTTCCACACATTAGTTGTTCCCCACCAGAACCCAATAAGGGCAGGCCCGTTACTAAGGCTAAGAGAGAAATGACCCAACGAAGATCATACAGCCATTACTGCTGGCTATAGCCCAAGGCCTGGCAGGAAGCGGTCAGCTCTGTCCCCAGGAAAAGGACCAGCTTTGTTAAAGAGGGAGACCTAGAAAATGGGCCAGTGGTGAAGCTGTGGCGGGACCTGCAGGGCAGAGAAGCACATGAGCCCGCTGGCCTGGGCTGCTGCCCTCTGCTTTCCCCTGACTGGTGTGAGAATGGCAGACTAGGATCTCTCAGGGCTGGGCTCTCTGCAAACATGCTTTTAAACGTGGGTCCTCTGAAGCTTGTCTGGTGACCCACGAGAGGCCATTCTACAGACCCCGAGTTCAGGGCTGCCCTCGATATGCCGGCCCTGGCTGGTTTCCAGGAGCAGAGGAGAGAGTGACTGTAAAGTCCCGAGCACAGTGCCTGGCCCACAGCAAGTGGGCCACCAAGGTTAGCCTTTAGGGTTACGACTGCCATCCCAGTGACTTTAGAGGCAGCCCAGCACATGTACTTGTGCCCTGAAATAGTTAAAAAACAAGAACCACCCAGTAGGCCTCGGCCTCACTTAGTGACTGGTCTGTGAATGGTTTAGAGAAAAACAGACAAGAAGCACATCAGGGAGAAAGTGTGGAAGACTTGGATCTGTCTTGGTGAGATGAGGGAAGCAGAATGGATGCTTAACTCTGGAGTCAGAGAAGTGGGTTCAAATCTAGGCTCTGAATGTATGACATTGAACAAATTGCTTTGTCTCTCTAGGCCTCAATTCCCTTCTCTGTAAAATAAAGGGGCCGGGCTAGATGTTCTTTATGGTCTCTTTTATCTCTAAATTCATACCACAAATAGCAAATATAAGAATATATATATGAATATAAATACCTAAATAAATAAAATATAGGAATAAAATATTCTTTTATATAATAATACAAGAATATAAAATCCAGAGAAGAAAGCAACAGAGAGGGGGTGTGATATATTACCCAAGGAGCTGTACTTGGATTTAGGAATCCTCTTCTCAGGAGACAGACTTATTGTATGATCACAGACCAATAATTTTACCTCTCCAGGCTTCAGTTTATTCATCTATCAAATGAGAGCGTTAGTCTTGAGGCCTTAAAGTGGTAAACCTATGATCTCGTGAACCTAATTTGCTGGTATGGCTTACCACAAAGCCAATTCCTACAGTAAGACAACACTGCTTATACTCTATTTCATTTTCATTTGTCATTGTCTTTTAAATTTGAAATCTCTTCCTTAAAATGCTAATACAGAAAAATGTTTTACGTGATTACCTATATAAAATCCCTATCAGATTGCTTACTGTCTTGGAGTGGGGGGAAGAGAGAGATAGGGTCATAAGAAGGGAGAGAATCTGAAACTCAAAATTTAAAAAAGATAACATTGTTTTCCGTCACCTCTGAATCTCAGAAAACTATAGTTTTTTTTTTTTGGTAATGAAGACTGTTAATTAAGTGTTAACGTAAAGGCGTGATCAGGACTCACCTGGGGTAACTTCATAATTGTTACTGGGTGACCCACGCAGACAGGGGAATCGGGTGTTATTGTGTTATGTGACCTGGACACACCAGGGCTTAGATGAACTGGAGACTGTGCTGGATTATGTGGGTCCGTGGAGGGGGCTTTGGATGTCTTTGGATTAACCATGTTGGTGCCAACGAGAAGCTGAGTTGATGACCTGAGGCCTGGCAAGCCAAAATTCATTGGGCCAGAAGAAGGCACTGGACTGTTGATTGCCGGAGAATAGATAAAAGGCATCGTGGCGAGTGCTGTAGATGGCACCACCATGCACGGAACATGGACAGAAGTCAACTGACTTGGAGATGGTCCAACAGCATTGGCAGCCTGGTGGGCAGGCAGCAGGAAATTAAAACCATTTAATCCTAAAACAACACAGGAGGATTAGTGTTACTTAGTATTCAGAGAGGCACAGAGAGCAGCTTCAAAAGGAGAACGGGCAGAAAGGAAGGGAATGTGGGCTAGTGACAGGCCGGAGACCAGGGCAGAGAGGCGGGCAGCCGGGACCCTCTACAACACTCTTGTGATTCCAGGAGAAATCAGAGAAGGCTTCCGGCTCTTTGGGCGAGGGGACATGGGCAGGACAGGCAGAAATCTGCACGGCTGGCACGGAGTCCTAGGTTGGTCTGGAGGCAGTGAGGCGGCTCAGGAGATAGGGATGCCCCCAAAGGCAGGAAGATTTTAGGGCAAATCTGGCCCGAGACAATGACTAGGTGTACGTCCTTGGGCAAGAAATAGAACTGTGTAAAATGAGAAAGAAATGGCGAGCCACTCCAGGATCTTTGCCGAGAAAGCCCTAAATGGGGGCATGAAGAGCTGGACACGGCGGAACATTAAGATCAGGGGTGCTGACTGGGGAACGGCTGAACAAGGAGAGGCCTACGATGTGGCGGCGAGCTAGCGGGCTATAGAAATGACAAGGGCGAACGCGGCAAGACCTACAGGAGCGCATGCAAAGGGGCGTGAAAAGAAGCAGATGACGGGGTTGGAATAATGATCGACCATGAAAGATGCGGCTGATCAATACGATGGTCCATAACAATTCCAAGAGTCACAATGAAAAAATGGCATTCCCTTCTAGAGAGAAATCAGATCGACTCTGAGTGTAAACCAATGCATAATTTTCTCACATTCTTTATTTTCTTTGAAATGTGGCTCATATGAAAGAACATTTTGCATGATTTCACATGTATAACAGATATATTGCCTTCTTAGTGGGTTGGGGGAGGGAATTTGGAACTCAAAATTTCAAAAGAAAATTATTTTTGAAATAATAAATAAAAAAAGATCATGCAACAAGGCTAAGAAAGGCCGCCATCTGGGTTGGTAGAAGAAATGCCAATGGTGGGGAAATCTCCAATGTGTCAAAGATGCGGAAACAAAAGAAAATCAAGGAAACATCTTGGCCACTGGAATGGTTTCACAGTCCATATTGGTTCATCTTTCAAAGGGTGTTTCTAGTATGTCTGGTCTTTAGATTTAGCACAGAACAGTGCGAAAGCGTCTCAGGGGGTGGTTTCCAGAATGGGTGTCAGAGGAACGCTGACGATGGCGGCGAGGACGGACTCCTCCAAGAGAACACGGTGCCTGGCACGGAACGAGCGCTCCCTGAACGCCGTCAGGGCCTACCTTCCTCGCTCAGCATCTCTCATGATCTTAATTTTACAGGGAGAGGAAACGTGGCCCCGAGAGGCGGTGGGGAGGGGAAGTGGCATTCCTGGGGGAAACAACGAGCCCCCCCAAACTGTACGAACGCACTCGTCCTTACCAGGCGCGGGCTGCACGTAGAGATACTGGGACTGAGGCGAGTCTTGGGCGCCTTCTTCCGAGGCGCTTTCTCTTTCGGCGTTTGCGCTTCTCCCAGGAAGGCCCCTTTCCGGGGTGAGCAGGCCCCGGAGCCCCGTCTTCCTGGCCGCCTCCTCGGCGAGGGGCGCTTCAGAGCCCCCCTCAAGAGCTTCTCCGGGCATTGCCTCGGCGCTGACGGCGCTCCTGGGCTCGGCGACTCTCTAAGCAAAACCCAAAAGAAGAAAGTTAAAAAGGCTCCGTCTGTGCCCCTCGCCAGCCTCGGCCTTCCCCAAGTGCGGCATGAGACGTAGGAGCGTCCGAGCGGCGAGCTGCCTCGCTGTGCTGCCTCCATCCAGGCACCGCCAGCCACACAGGCGGCCAAACGCACAGGCAGCAGCGCGGTGAGGCGGGCACAGAGCTGGCTTGGCATTCACAGAGACACGGGTTCGAGTCCCAGGCTGATGTGGGGACAAAAGCCATCTCCATGGCCGACATGCCCGCAGAGGGCGGCTACAGAGCTCTCTGCTCGTGCTCCCACGGACGGCTCGGCCTGCTCTCGCCTGCGAGGCCCGAGATCAGCGGCCCCCCCCCCCCCGGACGGCTCACGAGCACACAGAAGGCCCCGCACCAATGCCTGCTGAGGGGCAGCCCGGTGGCTCAGGGCTAGAGCGCCGGCCCTAGAGACGGGGGCCCTGGAAGCCCTGGTTCACACGTGGCCTCAGACACGTCCCCGCTGTGTGGCCCTGGGCAAGTCACTCACCCAAGGGTTCTTCTGCCGTGGAACTGATCCTTAGAACCTATTCTAGGACAGAAGGTAAAGGCTTTAAAAAAATGCTGTTGTTTGACTGACATCTAACCCTTGGGTGTCACTTTGAGGATTTCCAATCTTTCCTTTCTTTCTTTCTTCTTTTTAAAAGTTTACCTTCTGTCTTATCAGTTCTAGGACAGGGACAGCGAGAAGCAGGCCACTGGGGTTAGGGGACACGTCCGGCGTCACCCGGCTAGGACGTGCCTGAGGCCACATTTGAACCCAGGATCTCTCATGGCTAGGTCTGGTGCTCTAGCCATGGTGCTACCTGGCTGCCCCCATTTCTTAGGCTTGTAAAAAACAACGTGAATTGGAATTCTCTTCAAATACCCAGGATCCAATTTCACAGCATCAGCCTTGGAAGGGATCGAGGCCACCTGCTAGGGCACAGGACAAGGCCTGTGTCCAGAGGGCTGTCCCAGGATGGGGAGCTCACCCCGCACTACCGGAGGCATGCTGTCCCGGGCCCGCTCTCCATCCTGGGACGTTCCTCCCTGATCTCAAGCCTGAAGCGGCTCCTCTGGGGCTGGTTCTGCCCTCAGGGGCCCCAGCGGGACAACCAGAACCCCTTTTCCCAATCCTTAAAGCTCGCCCCAGGTTTTCTCTGAGGGGGTTTCTCAAGGATGCTGCGGTGGCCTCCCGGCACGGTGTTTTTAGGAAACAGGACTCCTAAGGAGGCCAATGAAAGGCGATCGCACGGACTCCTTCCCACCACCACGGGCCAGGGCGAGGCCGGGCATCTCCTGGGGCACTGCCCTTCGTTCCCTTACCTTGGGCAGCACCAGGGACAGCGGGCTCTCCTCGGCCTCTGGGCTCTGCCTCTTGGCAGCCGGCTCCTGAGTGTGCGAAGGCCTGCGCTTGGGAGCGCTCACCAGGGGCACAGCGGACAGTTCTGGGGGGGAGGAGGCGGTCGCCACCCCCTCGGGGGTCTCGCGGCCCCTTTCCGGGTTGGGGGGACCTTCCTGGAGGCTGCCGTACAGCATGAAGAGAGAAGCCGAGGGAACGTAGACCAGAGGCTGGCTGTGAAACACGGCAGGCTTCAGGCTCTCGGGCTCGGGGGACGCGGGAGCGGGGAGGACAGCGACGTGGCCATCGTGGCCGTTCTGCAGGCCGCCTGGGGACGGGTCTGCCGAAGCTACCGAAAACACTTGGTGGGATAATGGATGAAAGCAATACTCTGAGTCCACAGGATGAGCTGGGAAAGGAGGAACGGGGTCGAGCTTGCCTGATGAGTGGGCCGCCTTTTTACTGATGCAGCCCTTACTCCTGAAATAGAGAGAAGAGTGATTATTTCAGGGTACAGATAGGCCAACTCGAGAATTCTACGGTCTAGAAGAGTGTAACAACGCAGCCACGACATGCTCCAAAGGCATGGTAAACTGAAAAAGAAATTAAATTTTGGAGGGACCAATAATTTATCATTCTCGGAAAAATAAATTTTATTGATATTTTTTGTTTTGACATGACCTATTTTCCGTCCCTTTCTTTAAACAGGCTCTTAACATGGAGTTTGTGATTGAGTTTTAAAAAAGATTTTGATTACAGTTTTTCAGTTTAATATTTCCTTTGTATTTTATTTTATGCATTTAAAAACACAATTCTGGGAAGGGGTCCTTGGGCATCATTAGTCTGCCAAAGGGGCCCAGGACATACACAAAAAGGGTCAAGAAATGCTGAAAATCAAAAAGAATCTAAAATAAAGAGAAAGAGGAAGAAAAACCTTCATAAATGAACCAAAAATCTAAACACTCTTAACCTGACAGGCAGTATTCCACACCTCTACAAAGCATCGAAGGACGGCTGTCTTCTCTGGTTTATCTCAGTTCTACTCGGGGAAATACTAAAAGTGGGGAGGGGGCTCGCCTGGGAGTCAAGAAGACCAAGTTCAAGTTCTGGCTCCGTGACCGTGCTATACCACACCCGTATAATAAAATGACCCTTATTAAACGTGTCTGTGCGATCTTCCTCTATCCACACACGTCCACACGCTGTATCTCATGTATCTCTCGGAGCTTCAGCTCTCCGAGCCTCGAGATCACTGAGCAGGCGCTCAAACTTGCGAGAGGGAGGTCCTTACCAGAACCGCTAATATCCAAGGTGGTAAGACTAGTAAGACTAAATTAAAATCAGTTAATGGGGTCACGAAGAGTCGGTCATGACAGGAAGTGTCTGAATGATAACAACAAAACTTCCTGAGGAAAAATCTAGAGAGGAAAATACATTCTTTTCAGAACTACTTACTGTGAATCTTTATTTATCTTCTGCCTGCAGGCAGCTGCCAGGTTGACTATTTTTGAGCAATATTCATCTGACCCTGCAAAGCAGAACGGGAGCTTTATTATCAGACGATACAACAGAGATCCGTATTTAAAACTGAAGGATTATATCACTACCTCCAATCGTAGCCCCGGAGCGCTGGCCTAGAGCTGGAACGGAGGCTGCGTTGTGGCACGCACGGGGCCAGCCGGTAAGAGGGGCAGCGCGGAGGCGCAGTAAATAGAGCCGAGCCTGGAGTCAGGACTCAGGTTCAAATCCAGCCTCAGACACTTCCTAAGTGTGTGATCCTGGACAAGTTACTTAACCCCAGTTGTCTAGGCCTTGCCTTTCTGCGTTGTTACTAAGACAGAAGGTAAGAGTTTAAAAATAAAAACCCAGCTGGCTGCCCTTTCAAGCCCCAATAAAGCATCAAAGAGCAACTTCGTGAGGGGAGGAACAGATTTCACATCAGGCACCACTAAGCAGCAGCCGCTGGTGCCAGACCCGCGCTCAGCCCGGATCTCCCCAGAAGCTCTACCTCGCTGTCCTCGCTGAGGGCTGCTGGGCTCCGAGTTCGCCTTCCTCTTGTTCCCTTCCGAGGGGGGGATCGTGCTCAAGGAGCCGTGGCGGGACAGTCTCTGCTTCCCGCACGGCTGGCCAGGGGAGCACGGCTGCGCCTTCATCTCCGGGAGAGCCGCTGCTGAAACGTCGAGCTGTTCCCCTACAGAAAGAACGAATTAGGCGCCGGGACCCTGGCGGGCAACAGCGCTGGCTCAAGCCACGAAGCCAAAAATAGGACAAGTTTCGGGATTTGCTGAACACGGAGGTGAAGCCCTGTGGGTGTGTATGCTAACACGGTAGGTGTGTACACACTTGTGTGTATAATATATGGGCACATGTTATACACTGCACACACACACACACTAAACCTTATCCGAACATGAATACTTTCTGCCGTCTTCCTGGCAAACAGCTCCCCAGCCTCTGCTTAACAACTTGGACTAATGGGGAGCTTGCTGTGCCCCCAAGGCAGAAAATGACATTTTAAGGGCAACTCTGGAGTCAGCAGCCTTGCGAAAGTCCCACCCATGAGGCTTACTTACTACCTGTGAGGAGTAAAGTGCTTGATCTTTCTGGGCCTCAGTTTCTTCATATGTAAAACGAGGGGGCTGAGCGAGAAGGTGCCAGGGGAGGAGCTGAACAAGCCTCAATGCTCCTCTCCAAAGGAGAGGTTAAATACAACAAGCTTTCTTAAAATAAGACCAGATAACGCTCAACTTAATCACAGGTTTATATTTTTGTTTCCTGAATTAGCTAAATAGAATATCTAGAAAACTATAAAATAATTATCTCTTGCTAAAACTTTGGGTGGCCCAAATTACAGTGTTTGCATAATATTGCATTTGCCTTTGCAATTATAAAATGACTATGATAACAATTTAATTAAGATTTCCAGATACAAAGCACAACAGAACACAAGGGATGCTCATTATGATTTGTGCCTTGTAAAAGGTATATTTGAGAAAGAATGCAACTGCTCTCTCCTTTTATGGAAAACTTCAAAAATTTGAGAAGATGCATTGATGAGGAATTTACATAATACTGCAATGATTGATTTTCTAAAGTTAGACTCTTTTAAAATGTAGTTTGTTACAGAATTAAAATGACTTTTTCTGATTAAAGAGAAATACGTCCATACTCATGGGCTTATATATATATACACACACACACACTCTGTATGGGACTGAACGGTGTTATGCATATACCTGTTATATAAAACCCCACCTTTCCCCAAATTTTTCTTTCCTTTTTCCCTGCCTTAGACAGAATAGAAAGTAGATTAGTTAAGGCATAGAAAGTGATAGATTTATTATTTTGTGGAGGGGGGTAGACATAGATAGGAAAACATAATTCATAGTTAGCATAGAATTAGAGTAGATATACACATGGGAAATTTTTAGGTTAAAAATTCCCAAAGACAAAATGGGCATTATTGTAAGTTGAGTTTTGCAAGGATTTGCAAGAAGCCATGCCTTTGGGCAGGGTTTCCAGTTGGACACTTGGAATCTTGGGAGAGTCCTGACGCCATGCTAGGGCCTGAGACCAATCATTGGTGGGGCTGTGCCCTATATAAGGGAGAGGGAGACTGGACCCAGGGACTCATTTTGGAGGGTGGTTGGGGTCAGACCTTTCTCTCCAAAATTTATTGGTCTAGCCAAGTATCAACCAGCATACCTGAAAGTTACAGGATTACTACTGAAATTTAAGGTCAATTATCAGCATTCATCAAATTATTACAGCAGATTTATCCATCTAAATATCTTCATTTAAGCTGTAATTTAATTCTTTTAGAGGCAGGCAGTGTCCACCAAAGCAGGTCAAAGAAGGCCAGTAGGCCTTTCTGGCCCAGTTCAGCTATCAACATTCTGAAGCTGTTAGATTATATACTTTGAGTTAAGCTTAGACTTCATTTAGGGATTCCTAAAACCCTCTTCCCTGCTCTCAGTTCCCCTTGTTGTTTGATTACTTCAAGTAAAATCTTTGTTTATGAAACTCAAACCAGTTACTGACCTTTGCTGGCTGGCCTGGCAACAAGACAGCTTCAAAGGAGTTTTAGGGAATTTGAAGGGAGAGAGTGGGATCCAGATTTACTCTCTGAAGCTGAGATTAAGTACCATCATCAATATTAAGTCAGATGCGTTATTGATCACCATTGATATTCTAATAATATTGATTTAGTTAACATCAGCTAAACATCAATTGATACCAGGAGGCTAGTCTTCCTGAAGAACCATATTGTGATTGGTTGAGGGGATTCTACAGGAAGTTTAGTTGAATTATCTGACTTCCTGTTTATATCAAAGGAAAGTTTAAAGCTCCTCTACCATCTGGAGTTTTTTTGCTTTTCTCTTCCTAACAAGTTAAATCATTTCCATCAAGTCCCTCTACGATCATAACAATGGGGACCATTGTGAATAAAACACTGGAGCAGGAGTTGGGAAGATCTGAGTTCAAATCCAGCCTCCAAAACTTACTACTTTTCTGATCCTGGGGAAGTAATTTAATCTTTTAAGCCTTGGATTCCTTATCTGTAAAATGGGGACAGGAAAAGTTCCTGTTTCCCAGAGTTGCTGTGAGGATCAAATGAGATAATTGCAAATTTGAAAGTGCTATATAAATGCCATTATAAATAGGTAGTGATTAAAAGAAAAATCAACTATAGGCTATTTTTAGGTTTGTTGTTATTCAGTTGTTTCAATTGTGCTTGACTCTTCCTGACCATTTGGAGTTTTCTTGGCAAAGATCCTGGAGTGTTTTGTCATTTCCTTTTCCAGATCATTCTATAGATGAAGAAACTGAGGCAAACAGGTTAAAGTGACTTGCCCAGGGTCATAGCTAATAGTGTCTCAGGCCAGATTTGAACTCATGAAGATGAATCTTCCCACAAGCTCTCTATCCACTGTGTCTCCTAGCTACCTCTCTTAGGTTTGTTTAAACCAGATGTAAGAAAAAAATGGGAAGCTAATTTTTCTATCAATAGTTTTTCCTTCCCTATTCTGTCTGTTGAACTCTATGCATACTTTAAAGTTTGACTCAGATAGCTCCTCTTTAGACTGCCTTAAACAACACCTTCTCTGCTGGTCCCTTTATTTTCAGCCTTCCAACTTGAAAATCCTATCATGACTAGGATAAATTGTCCTTAGAAACTGATATTAGCATCTAACCCTCCTACTCATGAACCTACTATGGCTCCCTACTGCCCCCTACATTCATCTTGGCTGGCTTCTCAAGGTCTTCTCTGATCTGTTTCCATTCCAATCATCCTTAACAGACACTCTGGTTCAGGCACGTCGGTTTCTTTTCTGTCCCTCCTCAGTGCCTAAACTCCCATCACTGTGCCTTTGCTGATGCTTCCCCCACAATCTGGAATCCTCTTCCTCTTCTGTTTTCCTAAGTCCTTCAAGTATTAACTAGCTTGATTTCTGCTTCTTGAGATGAATCGAGAACTGCTCGTTTTGACAGAGGAACTCTATCCCTTTATCCTGGAAGAGGGATAGTTGACTGTGAGTCTGGAATTAGGCATTTACTTTGGATATGGTCAATACATCAGTTTTTCAGAAAGAAAAACATCAATAAAACATTTTTTTTTTAAAGAATCTTGTCCTCGAGCTATCCTGAAACTTGATAGTTTTGCATGAATGGGTGGGGAGGGAGAAAAATCAGCCTGGAAAGTTATAAAGGACAAGAATGCCATGTTTGATTTAGAATCACAAATAAAGCAAGCCTCCATGCCATGCCCCCACCTACCAATTTCTGTGCTGAAATCCACGGGACCGATCCATTTGAAGGCCGGCTTCCGACCTCGCTCTTCCGTCACGTGGACTTTCTTAATTAGCACCAGGCTGGTCAGAACGTTGGCAATGTCATACAGCCTCCGTACCTTTGCTGAGAGAGAACCAACGTTGGTGTCATGGTTAATGGCCCCAGGTCTGCTGGGCTCAGGGACTAGGGAAGGGTTCTGTTTGGGGTTGTTTGGGTGTTTTTCAGTCCTTTCCAATTCTTTGTGACCCCCACTTGAGGTTTTCAAGGCAAAGATACTAGAGCGGTTTGCCATTTCCTTCTCCAGCTCGCTTTACTGATGAGGCAATGGAGGCAGTTAAATGCCTTGCTGGGGGTCACACAACTAGGAAGTGTCTGAGGCTGGATTTGAACTCAGGTCTTCCAGACTCTAGGCTCAGTGCTCTAACCATGATACTGCCTGTTGCTTGATAAAAGCTCAGATGGAGAGAAGTAGGACTTAATATTCCAAATAGCTCCCCTCTTCTATGATGCATCTTGGTAGTGGGGGGAGGAGGGAGAGAGACAGACAGCAAAGACAAAAATACCAACTGGGAAAATGAATTCTTTTAAAGAAACTTCTGGTAAATTAAAATTCTTATTTATGGCCCTGTCAAAAGCAGGCCCTGTGGTCTCTGAAGAAGCACGAGCAGCCAAAGAGCCCCCCCAGTCCTATGGAATGCCTCCAGGGCTTATGGCCATTGAGCTACTGCCATGACGGGCAATCTGACCTGGACGGTGGCTTTACATCTAAAATGCCTGCAATTTGGATCAGAGGAGTAGAGAGCTACAGTTGGATGGGACCTCAGAAGCCACCTAAAGCAACATCCTCATCTGAGGAAGGAAGAGAGCCAGGATTCTAACTCAAGACACAAGACCTTGGGTTTCAGAGCTGGAAAACCTCTACCTTTAAGGCCATCAAGTCTAACCCTGTCCTCCTTTAGGTCCCAGTTCAGCACTCCAAATTTGGCTGTCCTCTTCTCTATCACCCACGCTGGCCACTGTTGCAGTGAGAGAAAAGTATCCTCTCAAAACTCCTGTGTTTCCAAGAGAGACTAAAAAACTCACTGGCCAGAGAAAAATCTCAGGAAGGTAAATGAGGTGGAGACGATATCTTGTTGGGCGAAAAGCTCTATCCAAATGGGAAAGTGATTACACACAGCTGGGAAATGCTCTCACTTCACAACTGAGGACGGGGCAGGGGCGCTGCTTCCCACGTTGTCCAAAAGCATCACCCACCAACTCTAGCGGTTTTCCTCCCTTCATCTAAGTGGGTTCCAAAGGTGCCCTGGAACCTCGATGCTATCCCAGAGAAAGGGGCAGAAAGAACCGAGCTGAGGCTACAAAGGGATAGTAGCTATTTTCTTACCTACCGGGTAAAACTAAATCACCAGGATGGTGTGGTGGGGAATGCTAGGTTTAGTCTGAAGACGTGGGTGCGAATGCAATTATAACATAAAGTGCTATATAAATGATATTGTTGTCATTATCATCATCATAACAATAACTCCCGGCAATTCTTGGCCTAGTGTGAATTTCGGTAGATAATAATAATGACCGGTTATTACAATTAGTAATATTTATATAAAAAGGTGTAGTTAAAATATACCAGTTATGATTACAATTAGATATAAATATGTAATTACCGCATACTATTAATTGCTAATCACTATCATTCTGCTCAAACCCCCAGGAGCCCGAGTGTTCCTGGGGGTGCCTCTCCTGCCCCCCCTTTTCGGAATGTGCCTGGGGCAGTGGGGGAGAAGAGGAAGGGGTGTGGGACAGGAGGCACCAGTGGAGCCGTGCTTCACAGTACTGTCCCGCCTGCTAGGAGAGCAGCTGCTGAGAGCTAGCTGGGCACCTAAGCTCACGCTGGTGGGAAGAGCACACGAGGACATGTGGGGAAGCGTGGGGCTCCTGAGCAAGCCCCCAGGTGGCAGCAGTATGGGGTGGGCTTTATGGCCCATCTCACTGGATCCTCCCAAGGGATAATATTCCCCCTGAGAGAGGAGAATGCTGAGTCTGGGGAAAGAATGTGAGACAGGATCCAGACCCATGTCCAGTTAATCTACTGCACCACCTGGCTGCCTTGGGGGCTTCATCTGTGCTGAGGTGATGAGGAAAGGGGAGAGGACCTGGGTCTGCTCCTGGTCCTGCCATTTTTCATCATGGCAGCCATTTACTTTGGCGAGCCTGTTTCCCAACTGAAAAACAAAGCAATGGGTCTAAATGATTTTTCTCTATGTTATGACCCCCATTTGATGGTCTAAAATAAGTCATCTGCCCTTGCCCAGAAGCTGGTCAGGAAAACGACGCACCAAGCAGTTCCTCTAGCCTCAGACTGTGTTCATGGATGGACTCTTACTTTTGAACTTGCTATGATCGGCTGCATCCTGGCTCTCCTCGATCAGGATCTTGGCCGCTACGTCTAGGGTGACTATCTTCGTTTTAGAGACAAGGAAGAGCATGACAAACTTCTGGCTCATAATCCGCAACGATTTGTCCTTCCTGCTGTTGGCAGATGCTTCAAGAGGAAGAGAACACAAGGGTCAAGAGGCCCAGCTCATCGGGGCAAAGGCTGCACCCAGTCATGGGTCAGGGGTCTCTCTAGAGACAACATGTTGGGGGGGGGGCAGGTCCTGGGAAATTTGAGCCTGGAGAATCAGGCTCAAGCCCTCAAGACGTCTAATTTACTTCCAGCCCTGCAGTTTTATTGTTATGATATTGTCCATATCTAGCCACACGGACAAGCCCATTTTTGCAACTTATAGCCCTAAAAGAGTTCCCTGGGGCATCCCCCAGAGTCCGAGAGATTTTTTTTTTATATATCTCCTTGAAATGGCATCATCAACTGGACAATGTCCCATTTCAATAGAAATATGATTACACTGGAAGTCAGTCAAGATCTTGACCCCCAAGGCCATTTGTCTCTTTACTATACCAAGCCATTAGAGGATATAATTTGACCCATAGTATGAGGTATGACCATAAGGCAAGTTTCCTCTTTTAGGGAAATCAGGTCAGTCCTCCATCCCCTACCTCTATTATTAAGTGTGTGATAAATGTTTGTTGGACTGGATTGGAGAGAATCCTAAGATAGGAAACGGGGAATTTTCCTCTAGGAAATCTCTACAGCTTCAGATTCTGCACTTTTGCCCTCGTGCTGAAACTCTTGGGGAAGCACAGCTCTGTTACCCACGTGCTCAGCAAACTCACCAGAGGTACAGTCAGGCTCAGAGAAATCCAATAGTGGTTGGTCTTGGGAATCTAGGAAACCTTCCCTTTTACGGTCTCCAAATTTATACTCCACCAGGTTGAGTTCCTTTTGGTGAAAATAGGCCATCTGTTCTTCGTATTTCTGTTCCTCTCCTAGTCTCTGGAGGTTCTTCAAGGTTTTCTGGAGGCCGTGCCGTCCATGCCAGCCATATTGATTTTTGGCCACTCGGCTAACCATGTGCAGGGACTCCAAAACATTCACGATGTCATAGATGCGTCTTCGTTCGACACCTATTAGAAAAAAACCAAACACTTTATGGCGTGTAGACTCCTGGATGGCAAAGACCGTATCTGCAGCAGGTTTGGTATGGTTTCTAGTGAAGAATCAAGCAAAGAGTGGCTAAATAATGGACAATAATGCAATGATTTCTCTTATTTCTTGGGATGATCCTCTATTCAGGGTTGGAGAATCTATGGCTAAGATCTGGGCTTAATTCACCGATGGCTCCAGTTCCCTTCAAAGATCAGCTCTGGGGCCCTTTCTCCATGAAATCTTCCCCAACAAGCATCTAGCATCGATTTTGTGTATTTCTGTATGTACAATGTGTGTGCACACGCATGGCCTCTCCCTTGGCTAGACCGTCAGCTCTGTGAGGGCAGAATCTGTGTCACGCTTGTCTTTCTGTCTGTCACTGATGCTTGGCAAAGAGCGAGGATTCAATAAAGGCTGGCTGGGTCTGGTGAATAAATGGTAGAAAGATTTTTGCAGAATAGGACTTGGGAGAGTAGTTCATTAGAAGGTAAGTTCTATGAAAATAGGAATTGTTAAGGGACAGTTAGGTGGCCCAGTGGATAGAGCACCAAGTCTGGAGTCAGGAGAACCTGGGTTCAAATCTGGCCTCAGACACTAGCTGTGTGACCCTGGGCAAGTCACTTAACCCTGACTGCTTAGCCCTTAATGCTCTTCCGTCTTAGAATTGATACTTTGTATTGATTTGAAGACAGAAGATAGGGATGGAATAAAGAAAATGGGTTCTTTTGTTCTTTGTATTTGTGTTCCCAGAACCAAGCACATAATAAATGAATACATTTTTTCAGAAGTTTTGAATTACATCAAAATGAAAAGCATTTGGTGACATTCTACATTCACCTAACAGAGCCTGCATATATTGAATAAAATGTTCATTTTTTTGAATGGAGGGGAGGAAAGGGAGAGAACAAGCAATTACTAAAGCATCTGTCATATGCCGGACATCAAGTGTTTCACAAATATTATTTCATTTGATCCAGACATGTGGCTTCATCGGTGTAAAGGAAACTCTCTCCACCAATGCATCCTGGCCACTCATCTAGAATATAATCTTACGGAGTGGCTTGGAGTTATTGGGGGATTCAGTGATTTGTCTTGTCACAGAGCTAGTCAGAGGCAGGATTTGAACCTGAGTCAGTCCTTTCTATGCATTATCCAACAATGCCTCTCATACTGACTCCCTTATATTAGAGTGACTCATGTGCACGGCTTATCTCCCCTATTAAAGGATAAGCTTCTCGAGAGCATTTTGTTTGGCCAGAGCATCCTGTCGCAGTGCCTTGGACTCTAAAGGAACCAAAAAGTCCCCATGGATTGAAATGCCCATCTGACTCTGGAGTATGTAGCTAAGAATGCCAGCTACAGAATATTCCATGTCTAGTACTCGAGAGCTGGCTTTAGAATCAGGACAATGTGGGTTTGAATCCTCCTGAATGTGACACGCTCACTTCTCGGTGCCCCAGGAAACACTCAGACTATAAGTTACTGGGTGCAGATACTGAACCACATCAATAGGGGGAGATTCCAAGACCATGAAATCATAGATCTGGACCAAAAAAAGAGTCTAAGGACTAATTCCTTTAACAACAACAACAACAACAACAACAACAACAACAACAACAACAACAACAACAACAACAACAACAACAACAAACCCTTACCTTCCATCTTGGAGTCAATACTGTGTATTGGCTCCAAGGCAGAAGAGTAGGAAGGGCTAGGCAATAGGGGTCAAGTGACTTGCCCAGGGTCACCCAGCTGGGAAGTGTCTGAGGCCAGATTTGAACCTAGGACATCCCTTTTCTCTAGGCCTGGCTCTCAATCCACTGAGCCACCCAGCTGTCCCAGGACTAATTCTTCAAACATCTCCCTTCTGAAATCCTTCTAAGATCCCAGTGGAGTAAACAGTTGGTAACTATTTTACGTTTTTTGACTTCTACATTGGAGATCTTAAAATTTTGTTGTTTAGTCGTGTCTTGGCTCTTCCTGACCCATCTGGGTGCTCTTGGCAAAGGTCCTGGAGAGGTTTGCCATTTCCTTCTCCAGGTCATTTTAGAGAGTTGGAAACAGAGGCAAACAAGGCTAAGTAACTTGCCCAGAGTTAAAGGGCTAGGAAGTGTCTGAGGCCAGATTTGAACTCGGAAAGATAAGTATTCCCAATTCCAAGCTTGGCATTCTATCCACTGTGCCCCCTGGGAGCCTTAGGAATTCCACATTTATTAAGGAGTTGAGAGTAGACAGAGTGCTAGACTTGGCATCAGGGATTTGGGTTAGAATCCTGCTTCAGATGTTTACTAGCAAGGTGACCCTGGATAAATCGCTTATCTTTGCTGGCCCTTGATTTCCTTTTCTTTAAAATGAGAGGGTAGAACTTCATGACTTCCAAGTTCTCTTCCAGATCTAAATCTATGATCTTATTGAAGCCTGATAGGTAAAAGGAACTGGGATGGGTAGGTCCAGGGCCAAAAAACTGTTCTTGCCCTCAATGATCTGCATGTAATCTGAAAGACTGTCCACTAAGAAGCCAGACCCACAGCTGGCCCCTGTGCCATTTTTCAGTGTACCATTACCTAGCCAGAACTGTAACAGCAACAAAAAGGGACTTTGAAGTGACTTATTCTAAATGTCCTTGTCGACTAACATTCTCCCTCCCTTCACTTAACCAAGGAAATAAAAGCTAGTTTAATCAACTGGATCAATGGATTGAAAGCAATCTCTCACTCCAGTTACCATCTAGGCCTGGATCAGGTTGGCCCCTGGGAGTTTAGGACAGATATTTGAATGAAATCAGACCCTTGTAGGTCACCCAGGTTTACCAAATCATTGAAAGGAAGGAGACTCTACAGTGATGCAACACCAAGGAAAATGGTATGGGAATCCAGAAGGCACTGGTCCATCTGGCAAGTCTGGAAGCCTGAATCAATATGGCGGGCCTTTGTATGTTTTAAGTGACAGGGAGCAGTCACCATGACCAGAGTCCGGCAGGAAACTGCTAACAGTCCAGCTCTTTAGTCATTGGTGCCGATCAAATCTCAGGGATTGTTTCCTCGGATCTTAAGAACAGAATATGGTTGGGAAGAGGGAGGGAAAAGTAGAGTATTGGGGACGAATCTGTTATCCTATCATCCCATAGCATTCCTCTATGTATAAAACAGGCCTCATCTCTTTAAATGGTCATTGAATCTACCTAAAACCCTGGCCAGCTTGAAGGCCCGATGAAGAAATGGATCCAAGAAGAATTCTACCCCATCTCTGAATTACCTGATTTAGCAACAGGCTCCCTACCCTTTTGGCATTCATCTGCCCCATTTGTTCTGATGTAAATATCCACAGCAAAAGAATTCTGACAGGTATGGAGTATGGAGGACCTCCTTCTGCCTGGCTGGCTCTCTTCCTAGTTTGGACAACTAGGGCAGACTAAAATCAATGGAGAACTTCTGCCCTTCAAATGTTTATCAGGGGAGATACACTGTAATCACAAATCACACAATAAAAGGCATTTGCTGGTCACATACACTCAGAAGAGCTGAGAGTTCAGTCCTAAGGTTTTGGTTGATGATGAATCCACAATGGAACAGCCCTGACATGAAGGCTGATCAGACCATATGTCCAGGGCAACTCCCTTCCAGTTTTCATATATTTACTTTGAAAATAAGATGTTGATAGCTTCCCCTTAGTGCCGACCGTGACCACCTCTCACCCTGGACTGCTGTAATGGTAACGGCTTCTGCTTAGTCTCCTTGCCTGAAGTCTTGCCCCATTCTGGTCTATCCTCCACTCGGCTGCCAAATGACCTCCCTAAAGTCACAGGGCTAACAATCTCGCCCCCATTTTCAATCAAATCCATTGGCTCTCTATTACCTTCATGATCAAACAGGAAATCCTCCGGGTGGCTTTAAAAGCCTACGCCCCTCTCCCCCAATTCTTCAGTCTTCTTACATTTTTACTATCTGGCCCCTCTAATTCCAGAGACATTGGTCTCATTCTAGAGGAAGACATCTGGAGCTGGAAGGAATGACTGAGTTAAATCTCCTTCAGTTTGCAAAGGGGGAGACTGAGGCTTAAAGACAAAGAAATTTGCCCACGGAACCCCAAAACAGATAAGATTTGAACTTGGGTCTCCCTGATCTCTTCCATCTCTAAGGATAGATCGCTAGATGGAGGTTTGGAGGCTTGGCTTCTGGGTCCAACTCTGCTACAAATGAGCCGCTGCTTTGGGAAAGTCGCTTTATCTCTGTGGGCCTCAATTTCTTCACCTGTAAAATGGGGTCTGGAGATGACCTTCAAGAGGACTTTTGGCTCTGATGGACAAAGAGCAGAGATTCTTAACCTGGTGTCTTGTTTGCTGAATATTTGGATAACTGAATTCCAACAGAATTGTTTCCTTTGTAACCCTACGTGCTGTCTTTTGGGCACTTAAAAGCATTATTCTGGGAAGGGGGTCTCCATGGGCTTCACTAGACCGTCTAAAGGGGCCAGGCCACGAGAAGAAAAATATCTCTCACATGGAAAATAACACAAGATTTAAAAATGTGAACTGAATTATTGTGTGAAAGAAAATCCTCAAACATTTTGTTCACATTCATTGACCTTACCAAGCAGTAATGAATTTAACTATTTGCTTGCTTTTTCATGAAAAATTCATTTTCGAAGGTCAAATAGCTACCCCTTGCCTTCCGTTTTTGTTCACTCTGGGGGATCTTGCTGCCAGAAAGCTTTTCTCTTGGTGCCCAGCCTCCATTTTCTTTTGGATCCAAGTAATCCTTCTAATCCTAGTTATGACATTAGTTCCGCCATTGAGGATTTGCACATTGTTACCATCCTCACGCTTCCGTTAGTCACTGATTAGGCTTTTCGAGAACCCCCTTCATCCCAGGAGATTGATTACCTCTCCTTTACTTTCCTCGTTTTTTTTTAAACATCAGTCAAAACAACATCTTATTCTTTTATTTTCTCTCCTCATTCCCATCTCAAATCTCAGGAAAGTGATGTCTAGTCTACTGTTTTGATTTATGAGATTATTAATTTAGATTTTTTTTAGATGAAGAAATGAAATCCCCCAACTTTTAAGTGATTTGCTCAAGGCCAAACAAATATTGAGTAGCCGAGCTGGGATTTGAACCCAGGGCAAGTTAAAACATGGGTTTCTATTTGTATCCTCCAACTGCCCATGCTATTACTTCTAACTAGTACTAGAAGCCCCCAAGTGGGACATAGCAAAGATTTTCAGGGAGTAAGCGAGAGTTTTAGAGTTAGGAGACCCCGTCTCAAAAGCAGACTCTAATACTGGCTGTGTGTTTACTGAAGATAGAAATCCAGGTCTGGAGTCGGGAAGATTCTTTCTGAATTTAAACCTGGCCTCTGACACTTCCTGGCTGTATGTTCCTGGGCAAGTCACTTACGCCTGTTCGCCTCCGTTTCTCATCTGTAAAATGAGCCGGAGAAGAATGGCAAACCAGTGCAGGATCTTTGCCGAGAAACCCCCAGCGGGCCCGCAGAAAGGCAGACGCGACTGAAAAATGAGCGGGCCGCCGCCACCTCTGGGTGGGCGAGAGGTAAGCTCTCTGGGGCCTCGGCTGTCGGGGTGGCCTTTGGACTCAGAGGCTTCCTGGGAGCATAAAGCCCAAGCAAGGCACGGCTGTGTATTGGTCCCTCGGCCGGGCGCCCACGGGGCTGCCCAACAACGCCGAGGACGCCCCCCGGAAGCCGGGGCCACCCGTCCTGCGGCAGGCGCCTTCCCTGCGCGGCCCCTCAGGGCCCCCCTTGGGACAGGAACACAAACTCGCTCCCGGCCGTCGCTATGGGAGTGAACATTCACGTCCGCCATGTGCAGGGAAGCCCCTCCGACAGGGCGGGCCCACTGGGGGTCCCTGTGGCTTGTGCCCACGTGACGCGGACGGCTCCCACAGAAGAAGTCATTCGTTTTTCCTTTTTTTGAAAAAACGCAAAGCCTTAACCTTCCGCCTAAGAATCGCCATCGATTCTGGGCCAAGAGAGCCGAAAGGCTGGCGAAGGGGGCTGAGTGACTGGCCCAGGACCGGCGGCTACCGATGTCTGCCGGGAGACGTGACCCCACGAAGGCCAGCTTTCCTGCCTCCGGGCGGCCGCTGCACCTCCCTACGGGACGAACGGTCTGACCCTCATTTTACAGATGAGGAAACTGAGGCGCGGAGAGGCCAGAACAGGCCTCGACGTGCCCCGCCAGCCACGCTCCCGACGCTCCGGGCTTTTACAGGCACCTTCCTGACCTTCCCTCCCTTTTAGATCCTTTCTGTGCGGCTTCCCCCAGGAGGGAAGATTCTTGAATTTGGATTCCCAGAGCTTTGCCCACGGCGAGTGTTACACACACACACACACACACACACACACACACACACACACACACACACACACACACACACTATCTGCTCTGCCATAGTTACAAGTTAAAACACTGTTACTGAAGGGAAAACAAACAAAACCTGAGCTTCGGATTTGGAAGAGGTGAGAAGCTCGTGCGTGCAAGGAAATGTGGCTAACGACGGAGGCATCATGCAGGCCTCCCCCGGCCTCAGTAAGCTGCCAGGCGCCGGGCATCCCCCCCAGGACCGGCTCCCTCCATCTTTAAAGAGCTGCGACACAAAGCTGGGCCGCAGGCCAAGAGACACCATCACTTGCCATCGCTGAAGAGGTCCGGGTTAAAGGAAGCCCATTTTCTGACCAACTCCCCGGAGACTCACGCCAGGAACATACGTACCCAGACTGGCGGCCACCTCATCCAGGGATATTGTTGTTTTCTCGGTGCACAAGGGGTAACTTGGATAGCGAGCCAGAAACTTTTGGCACAGGAGCCCTAAACTCTTCTGCTTTCTGCTTGGCCGCTGCTTTTCAAATTCATCCACAGTGCCACATCCGACGGCGTCAAACTACGGTGGGTGATGGGGAGAGGAGGACAGAAGAGGGAAATAACCCATTAAAATATAAGAAGGGGAACCTGAGGGGTAACAGGAATCTACAAGGAACAAAGAAAATCAGAACGTTTTCCAGCAGCAATAGTTTTCTTTTTCTAACCCTTCCTTTAAAAACAAAACACCCTTCAACTTTCCATCATAGAATCAGTAATAAGCATTGGTTCTAAGGCAGAAGAGCAGTAAGGGTAGGCAATGGGGGTCAAGTGACTTGCCCAGGGTCACACAGCTGGGAAGTGTCTGAGGCCAGATTTGAACCCAGGACCTCCTGTCATTAGGCCTGGCTCTCCATCCACGGAGCTACCCAGCTGCCCCCTGATGCATTCTTTTTAAAACCCCTGTATCTTAGAGTTGACACAAAGTATCAGTTCTAAGGCAGAAGAGGGATCGGGGCTGGGCAACAGGAGTTAAAGGACCTGCCCAGGAAGCGTCTGAGGACACATTTGAACCCAGGACCTCTGTCTCTGGGCCTGGCTGCTCTCAAGCCACAGAGCTACCCAGTGGCCCCTAGGTGATATAGTCTTAACCGAACAACAAACAGAAATGCTTAGAGGACAAAATTTAATTTAATTTAATTCTATGAAAAGTAATTTATTTATATTTAATCATATGAAACTTAATTCAATTCTATGAGTCTTAAAAGCATCTCTACAGATAAAATGAGTAAGATGGAAAGCAGTTAAGTGGGGAGGAAAGTCTTTGTTAGCAAATTTTTCTCATAAGGATTTCATATCTGAGACACACAAAAAATTAACAGCTATAAGCATATATACGTAAATATGACCAAAGGTCATTCCTCCAGGGATAGTCAAGGAGATAAACAGTTCTCTGAAGAAGTTCAAACTACTAACTGCAGAGAAGAATGCTGCTGCCACCAGTCACTAAAGAAGCGCAGCAAAGACGACCAAAGATGGCGACGCAGCGGGGGTGTGAATCTGGGGGAGAACAATGACCAGAGAGAGGCCCCCCCACCCCACCCCCAGGACACTTCTAGCAGGGCTTTGTTTTGTGACTGTGAGGATGTGGAAAGAGCGGAGGCGCTCACAGACCGGGGAACGGCCAGACCGGGGAAAGCTGCAGCGACGCCGACAGAAATGAGAGTGCAGTGGGGGAGCCACGAGGCCACGTCCAAGGTGACACGCAAATAACGGAAAGAGGACAAGTGAGTGCTGCAGAACTCTAGCAGACTGGGGGTGACCCTGGGGAAGTCGTTTCCCTCAGAAGTCACCAGGCAACTTGCAATGACTATAGCCGGCAGGCCAGCGGCCTGTCTTCAATGCAGGGAATCTCCTCACTGGCAGCGCCCTCCCTGACGGAAGCACAGCGCTAGGCCGCCACCGCCAAGGGGACGAGGCTAAAATGTTTCATTTGGTAGTGCTGGAACTCCGCAGGATTCGGTATTAGGAGCAGCTACTTGGCTCAGCAGAGAGAACTGCGTCTAAGTCAGGGAGACGCCTCTTCCTAGTTCAAGCCTGGCCTCAGACGCGCAATAGCTGTGGTGATTCTGGGCAGATCACTTCGCCCTGTCTGCCTCAGTTTCTGCATCTGTAAACTGGGCTGGAGAAGGAAATGGCGAACCCTCCAGTATCTTTGCTTGAAACAGGGTTTTGAGGAGTCAGACAGGACTGAACACGACTGATCACCACAAACTGGGGCTGGACTCCAGACGTGTGAGCCTGGGACCAGACGACTTTTAAGCATCGAGGCACACAGTGGAGGCTCAACGCCCCTTATTTCCTTCCTTTCTCCCTCCCTTCCTTCCCCCTTCCCTTCCATCTTGGAGTCAATACTGTGTATTGGCTCTAAGGCAGAAGAGTGGTAAGGGTGGGCAATGGGGGTCAAGTGACTTGCCCAGGGTCACACGGCTGGGAAGTGTCCGAGGCCAGATTTGAACCCAGGACCTCCCGTCTCTAGGCCTGCTCTCTATCCGCTAAGCACCCCAGCCCCCCCTACCTTTCCCATGTGTGCTGAACACTATTAATGTAAGGATTTCCCAGGCCTTCATTTTGAACCAGCTGCCTTTTGCCCTGAAATGTTTTTGCCCAAGAAAGAATGACAAAAGCCAGCATCCTCTCGGAGGAGACCAAACCGAACGTGTCAGGGGAGCTGCCAAACTTGTCCCGGCGTGAGGCGCCGAGCTAAGGGCTTTCATTGTTGTGCAACACCCACTTATCTTCGTGCGCTCCAGAAAGCCCATTTTGCTCTATCTGTTCTAGTGTGAATTGTTCAATGGTCAAATGATCCAATGCTAGAGCTGATAAGCTGTATCTCCATCAAGGAGTCTGGAGAAAAGGCAATGAAAAAGAATCAACTGAGTAATAAACACGAATGCCCACATTTTGCTTCCTGTGGCCTGTAAAATGAAGGTGCTTCCAGCCCAAGCTCTGTGCCTCATATTTACAAGTATGTAAATGGCAGGAACAAGAACAAAATCTGGGTAAATATGTAGAAAAAAGGCCATATCAGGAGATGAGGGGAACCCCTCCCTCCCTTCCCCGCAGGACTTAGCTGCTGGATCTTGTTGTGTGCATTTTTATATTTTTAACTCCTGCCTTCTGTTCTAGTAACAACTCTAAGACAGAAGGCTAGGCAAATGGGGTTAAGTGACTTGCCTAGGGTCACACAGAGGCCATATTTGAACCCAAGACCTCCCATCTTCAGGCCTGGCTTTCCACTGAGTCACCTAGCTGCTCCTAATAGACACTTTTTGACAGGATCTCCTAGTGAGTAAACTTCCTCCACTGAAATAATTCTACACTTGCTCTACAAGGAACAGTCCCAGATAGGCCTGGGCACTGACAGGTTAAATGACCACACAGCCCTATGGGACAAGAGGCAGGATTTGAATCCAGGATTTCCGCACCCTATTTGCTATGACATTCTATCTCCTGAAATACACACCTTAAAACAACAACAAACTAGGGAAGTTTATAAGTTCAATGCCCAGCATTTAGCATTTTTGTTTGTATGTCTGAATGTTTTTACTGATGGAAAATAAAGTAAGAATTAAGAACAAGAGGAAGCTGGAGGCTCAGTGGATAGAGAGCCAGGTCTGGAGGCAGCAGGTCCTGGTTTCAAATCTTCTTAGCTATGTGACCCCAGGCAAGTCATTTAATCCCCACTGCCTAGCCCTTACTGCTCTTCTGCCCTAGAAGTGATACTTAGTGTGGATTCTAAGACAGAAGATAAAGTTAAAAAAAAAAAAGAACAAAAAATATTCATCATTAAGTCAGTCTTGTCCTTATCTGCGACTCTTGAAAGCAATTTGGTGGGAAATAAAGGGAAACTGATCCCTACTGAGCTTTTTGATTCCTGTCCATTCTGTTTCATTTGTCTCTGTTCTTCCTGGTACACTCATGAGTCAAAGTAATGAAGAGTTCAACACAGGACAAAATCAATTAACTGCAAATAATCTATCATGACTGGAAAAAAATAAAGTGTATTCACTTGGAAGAAAAAAAATCTTCAGGGAAGATGAACTGAAAATACAGCCCCAAGAGCCCGTGTGGAACTGAACATTTTTTAAAAAAATGGATTTTAGGGGGCAGCTGGGTAGCTCAGTGGAGTGAGAGTCAGGCCTAGAGACAGGAGGTCCTAGGTTCAAACCCGGCCTCAGCCACTTCCCAGCTGTGTGACCCTGGGCAAGTCACTTGACCCCCATTGCCCACCCTTACCACTCTTCCACCTATGAGACAATACACCAAAGTACAAGGGTTAAAAAAAAATGGATTTTACAGAATATAAGAGTTTCTTCACACAATAACAGGGTTAAAAATTAGGCCTTAAAAAGTTATCGCTCTTTGGGTTATTCGAGGTAGCATCAGACAGTTTTTTAAAAAGGCATTTTGTGATGAAAAATATTGTTCAAAATGAAGACATTTTTTTTTTCTCTCTCTATGTTTCCACCTGCCAAGTGTCTCAATCTCTCAGGGCCACAGGCAAGACCTGTTTATTGCAGAGGAAAAGCTAGAAGGGGCTTCCTCACCTGGGAGTTCCCTAATCCAGTGAAATCAGTGCCTATTTCCAAAAGAACTCTGCAGAATCCTGATGGGCTGAAGAATACTGATAATGAAAACTTCTTTGTGTAAAGTGTATTTATTCATTTAGTTCTCTACCTCTTGACTGCCCAGGCCTGTATAAAGGCCTACGATGGTAGCCCCATCGCCGGATTCAGACCAGCTACAATTGTGCAGTCTGGGGTAGAGATTAAACGCTTCCTCTGTGCTAGGACTGTGCTAAAAAGTCTAAGTGGATGCCCCAAGGCCCTCATGAAGGGGTTAAAGGACTTGCCCAGGTCCCGGAGCAGCGGAGACACTTAGAGCCAGATCCTTTCCCTACTAAGGTACGACAACGTTTTGAATTCTTTCAGTCTGCCAGCGCTGAGCTGGTTTTCCGCTCTACAGGTCCGTCTGCTCACCGGGCAGCGAGGGGGGTCGCGGGTGAGCTGTTGGGTCTGGAGTGGGAAAGGCCTCGGTGGAAATGAGGCTCAAGCAGCACGTGCCCACCCGAGACGCGGAAGGAGTCAAAAAGGCTGATGATGGCCGTTACCTGTAGCGGGTCTGAGAAAGCGTCGTCCTTGTTTTCGATGGGTCTGAAGAGCTCCTTCTTCTTCTCCCGGTCCCTCATGTCAGGACTGGCCGCACTGATGAGCATCTTCAGGTTAGCCGTCGGGGTCCAGGGCTCTGCCTGAGGCCTGTCGGCGAGCTTCACTGGGGTAATTGGACTTCTTTCGGGGGTGTAGGGCTTTTGCTTCGATAAATCAATCGGTTCGTTTTTCATTGGCGTTTTTGGGGCCATCCTGGATCGATCAACAAATATGTTTTCCTATGACAGAGAGAGATTGGTGAGTGATGACGGGCCATGTGGAGAGACGGTCAGTCAGCCAAGGTCCCCAACAGCACGAGCATGGACACGCCAATAAAAACTGGCCCCTGGCCCAACAGATGGAATAAAAATGAACGAGAGAGGCTAGTGGAAAGGAAGTACTGGGTCAGGTAGGATCGGGCTTGTCCCATCAGCTACTCCTCCTGATACTTATTTAATCTGATTTTCACAAGATTTCCCTCTTGGTGTATTTGCTGTTGACAGAGGCTTAGAACAGGGCCAGGAGGGAGAAGGACATGGACACCGAGCGAATGCGGGTTGAATTAATACAATTTCGGTGGGTCAAATATTTTTTTAAATGTTATTTGTCAGCGTGAGGAAAGCTCTGAAGAGCAGCCGTGATCTCGTACTCCAAGTGTTTGTCCGAGCTAATGAAGCCATTGTTGGTTGAACAGAGCAGAACTCAAGAACTCGCTCATTTCCGGCTCATGTTAATTCTACAGGAAATGGTCCCAGGGGCCTGGATTAACGATGGGCATAGGATTAAAAGGACCTTTTAAACAATGGCCATGTTCTGATTTGCACTGTATTTATCCAGGCATATATTTTATTTACCTTCCCTTTAAGACTTGTAAACTCCTGGAAGACCACATGGTACATAATTATGCACAATTGGGTCACAAATTTGGAGCTGGAAGGTACCCGAGAAGTTAGAGCAGCAAGGGGGAAAAACTTTGGACTCACTGATGATTCACATCCTGCCTCAGACACTTAAGACTAGCTGTGACCCTGGGTAAGTCACTTAACAGCCCGTGCCTCAGTTTCCTAATTTGTAAAATAGAGACAAAAATAACCTCTACCTTTCAGAGTTGTGGGGATCAAAGGAGATAACAGGTGAAATTCTTTGTAAACCTTAAAATGTTATACATTTTATTTGTCTAAGTCCTTTATTTTAAAGGTGAAGAAAATGAGTAAGTAAACTTTCTGAGGGCACAGGAGCCATGAGTGGCAGAGCCAGGATCTGACTCAAACAACACGACAGGGCAGAGGAAGGAGGGTGGGAATTTCTCCGAGAGCGGCACGCTATTATCTCTTGTCTCTGCCCGTGTGCTAACCCAATGAAGTCAAATAGGAATGATCTGGTAGGCGCTGCCCAAATATTTTGTTGTTGTTATTGTGGTAAAATAAGACAGAGAAGGCAATGGCAAACCACTCCAGTGTCGTTGCCAAGAAAACCCAGAAGAAGGTCATGAAGAGTCAGGCATGACTGAAATGAATGAACAAAAGTAGGCAATTGCCAACATTCACATCACAGATTTAGAGCTAGAAGAGCTCTTCACCTCCTTGTTGTTTTACACTTGAGGAAAATGAGGTCCAAATAAGTTACGTGACCCACCCAAGGTCACAGGGCTGGCAGAGTTGGGATTTGAACTTAAGTCATGAGACTCCAAATTCAATATTCTTCCTATTGGACCATGTTACACAATGGGGATGAGATCATAAGACCTCTAAATACCATAAAGATGAGGGGGAGGAGTAGAAATGTCAACTGTAATCTGTTTTCCTTAAAAGGAGATCATGGGCGAAAACCTGAGATGCCTGCATGTCTTTTGTATACCTCAAACGAAGGTATTTCAGGAAAGACAGCGGTCCAGTCATGAGACATCATCAGAGGAGAGGCACAGCTCCCTTTGCTGTTTGGGGGAGGCTCGCCAGTGGTCTCTCTGGCCGAGGACCCCCGTGACTGATTGGAGACTGTGGAGGGATGATAACTCACACGCATATGGCGCGTGATGGCTAGCAAACTGTTTTGCTCTAATCATATCTTCCTTTGCCCAAGATGTATTGATATTCCCATTCTATAGATGAGGAAACAGAGGCTTAAAAGGTAAGTGATGTCTGAAGTAAGAAGCCGAGCTAGAATTCCACCAGGAACGTTCTACCCAAGGCTACTGCTCTTTCCATTACGCTACTGTATACTTCGGCTGGATAAACCATGACCTGGAATGCTTCTTAAAAAAGGAGATTCGAGGCCTCTAAGTCTACCCGCATTTTGTTGACTTCAAGTCTCTTTCTTCCTCCTCACCACCAATGCCCTCAAATGAGTCAAAGAAGAAAGCTATGCCCCAGCCCCACGGCCCCCAGTGGAAGCGGCACCAAAGAAGACGCTGGACCGTCTCTTTTGCTGCTGTAGCCTAAGGGGCTCTTCTCCAGAGTCCTACAGCTGGTATGTATCAGAGATAGAATTGGAACTCGGGTCTCTGTGACTTGACATTGGCTCTCTCCTCAACCTTAACCAGACACAAAATACCCGCTGATTCTTCTTCATAATGAGATTCTGGTTTATAGCTAATTATGAACTTATCCCACGAGCTTTCCTTTTTGAGACTAAATAATTCCAACTCATGCGTTTTATTTTCTGGAATATTCCTTACTGTCTGGGGCCGTTTCCCATTAGAAGGTGAGCTCCTCATGGGCAGGGAAAGTCTTTTGCTTCTCTTAGGATCCCTCGGCCTCACAGAGCACAGTTCCCAGCACACAGTAAGCATTTAATGACTCATCAAAATATGAAAGCTCAATCTGACATTTTTATCATGGCCGGATAGAGTGAGGCGTGCCTTCTACGTCTAGTCATCTGGCAAAAAGTCATTGACCAGGAAAGCAAACCAGGACTCATCTACACTCCTTGGAGATTCCCACATCCTTTCCAGGCTCTGAAAATCCAACTGTCTTCATGCAATCCAACTGAGCGAACGTTTATTAAGTGTCTATTATAGACCTTGCCCAGAAGTGGGGATACAAAGACAAAAGCCTGAATGATCTCTGACCTCAAAGAGTTTACATATTTGGTTGGGGGAGGAGGGAGGACAACAATTACAAAGTTAAGTAGATAGAAAAATGTATACAAAGTAATTTCAGTGGGGGGTAATCAGGAAAGGTCTCCAGGAGGAAGATACACTTGAACTGACCCTGGAAGGGAGCTACAGATTCTAAGAGGTGAGGAGGGAGAGGATTCCTGGCAAAGAAAAGAGCTTTGAGGGCGAGGCAAAAAAGGGCAGTGGCAGAATGTGGAATAACACGGATGGGGGTAGCAATTGGGTAGTTTGGCTGAGTGTAGAGTTTGTGAAAGAAACAATCTGGAAAAATAGATTGGAGTCAGATTGTGCTGGGTCTGGAGTCAGGAAGACTTGAGTTCCTATGTGTGAATGTAGGCAACTCACTTAATCTGTCTGCCTCAGCTGTCTGATTTGTAAAATGGGGATATTAGCCCCTAACTCCCAGGGCCACTGTGAGGATCAGATGAGACAATAATTGTAAGGTGCTTAGTTCTTAGTAGGTACTTTAAAGATGCTTGTTTCCTCCCTTCCAAAAGAGTGAACTTTCCATTTTAACTGAGAGCTACCCTGGAGCTACTTAAGTTCTTTGGGAATATAAATTTGGCAGCTGTATAAAGATAAAAGAATTGGAGAAAAGGGAACAGAGGGGACACTTTAGCATCATCTTATTTAAAAATCATTAGAGACTTTGAACTCATTGAAGATATTTCCTCTACATCATTTCTCTCCGATACAACTTGGGTACTGGAAAAAAGATGCTCCTTTAATGAAATACAATTTTGGAGCATTTTCTTCCCTCGAGAGAAGTGTGTGCCCTTAAAAACCACAGACTTGGTTGAGTGCTGGCTCTATGGTGTGTCTGAGATGAGTCACCCCTTCTCTAAACCTTTTTTTTAAATCTGTAAAATGGGGAGAATACTTGTCTTATTTCCCAGGGCTATGAGGTAAATGAGAATAAATATGAAAAGGCACAGGCAACTCTAGAGCCTTATGTAAATATGATGTGCTCTAACTATCTTCCTCTCTTCAAAAAACTATTCAAGAGGCATGAAAAAATGACACTCAAACGGATTCACTCTACCATCTTAATGAATTGCAGTATAATGGCAGGATATAGTTTGCTATTCTTAAGAACCCTACCTATTCCCAAGATCGATAGCTGGAAAGGACTTTAATGAGGAATCCAGTTTAATGCTCTCATTTCATAAACAAGAAAATGGAGACTTCAAAAGGGGAAAAGGGAGTGATTTTGTCTGTTAAGCGCCCAGGCAAAAATCACGGAGAACTAGGATTGGAACCCAGGTCCACCTGGTCCAAATCCAATAGCTCTTCCATGAGCACAAATTTCAAGCTGGAAGAGACCTTGGAGGCTAGCTAGCCCAATTCCCTCATTTTACAAAGAAAGTGAGTTCAAATGTGACCTCAGACACTAGCTATGTGAATTTAGGCAGCTCACTAAATCAGTCTGCTTCAATTCTCTCATCTGTAAAATGGGGATATTAGCACCTAACTCCCAGGGCCATTGTGAGGATCAGATGAGACAATAATTTTAAGGTTTTTAGCTCTTAGTAGGTACTTTGGAGATGCTTGTTTTCTCCCTTCTGGAAAGAGTGAAAATTTCATCTTAACTGAGAGGTACCTGGGAGTCATTGCAGGTCTCTGGGTGGGGATGGGGTGATTGGATTAGCAATTTTGGGAGTATGAATTTGGTAGCTGGTTAAGCAACTGGCCTACAGACTTATTCCTGAGTGATGACTAGGCTGCTACCAGAAGAGAAAGTGCTTATTAGCAATTACTCCTTAAAAACCTAGCAAGTCAGTTTCATTATTATCACTAAATCTAAATATTTGCTCCGAGAAGCTGAGTGACTAAGTGACCACTGTTAAGGAAGTGGCGAAGCCTCGATTAAAATTCTATTTTTTAAAACTTGGTTTAGTACGAAGAGGGGTTAGGTTAGATGACTTCTAAGCTGCTTCTTGGTATAAAAATTCTATGAATGAGGGGTTTTTGCCTTTGCCTAAAATGTGCAGTAATTTATCAACTAATAAGGTAGCATAATTTCTGGCTTATAGCATCTCTGGCTGACCAGAGGCAGGGGAGTCCTGAAATGGATAAAGCACTGGAAGATCTGAGTTTAAATTCAGCCTTAGTTACTTACACTACTGTGATCTTGGGTAGGTCACTTAGGCCTGCCTCAGTTTTTTCATCTATAAATGAGGCTAATAAAACCACCTACCTCCTAAGGGCTGTTGTGAGGATCCAATGAGATACTCTCTGAAAAGTGTCCTGCAAACCTTCCAGAACTGTATAAAGGTGAACTATTAGTGCAGTTACTAATCAGAGGACAGTGCTATTGAGACTGAGGTCCCGAATTCTAGAGGCACACAGGCCCATTAGCTTCCTCTGGTGGACACAGACAACACCATTAAACGTAGACAGTTACTGCATAATAAAAACAGTAATAGCTCACATTCATATAGTGATTTAAAGTTTGCAAAGCACTTTACACATCTCAGTTGGTCCTCACAACAACTCTGAGAGGTAGGTGCTTAGTATTAGCTTCATTTTTCAGCTAAGAAAATCAAGGCTCTGAAAAATTAAGTTACTTCTCCAGAATTACTTCACTTCAGCCAGTACCTGAAGTCACTGGGCCTCAGTTTTCTTATCTGTAAAATGAGGCAATTGGACTAGACTCTATCCTACCCTCCTATTAAAAAACCCAATGATCTGTTATTTGCTGCTTAAATCAGCCTCATATATATTCTTAAATTTTTAACGGTGGTGGAAAAAAGTAAACCTATAGTGGCTGGGATATTTTGCTTTAAAAAATGACTATGATGGCAACTTTTATTGTATTCTGAATATTGAATACAGAAAATTTCTGGGCTTTCTCATTTGCCAGGAATTTACTAATGCTGACCATCAGTTAAGGTATTTTGTTGTTTAGCTGCTTTAGGGCTATCTGCCTCTTCATCACCCCTCCTGGGGTTTCCTTGGCAAAGATATTAGTTTGCCATTTCCTTCTCATTATACAGATGAGGAAACCGAGGCAAACAGGGTTAAGTGACTTGGCCAGGGTCACCTCATCTGAACTCAGGTCTTCCTGATTCTAGGCTCAGTGCTCTATCTTTCAAATAGCCGGCTCCTCAAGTATGAGGTGTAGGAAAAATACTAAAGTTAAGCTGGATTTACTGGAAACACAAGTCATACCATAAGATTATGAACTCCAAGCTGGAAGGGGCCTTAACAGGTCAGTCTAGTCCAACCCCCTCATTTTGTCAGACAGGGAAACTCAGGCTTCGGAAAAGTTAAGTGACTTGCCTAAGGTCACCGGGGGAGGGGGGGTGGTGGTGAATGAAGTGGCCCGCTGGGACCTGCTGAACCCAGAGGTGCTAAAGATTCCGATTATTAGGCTTGGAATATTTTTGCCCACTCACCTTTTGTGCATTTTCTCCATCTTCAATCACAAATTCTAGCCTGGGCTGCCTGGGGCAGATCAGATCTTGTAGTGTTAAACAGTTGACCTCCATCTGTAAGTTGCGATTACACAAGGAAAATAGATTTTTGAGTTTAGGAAAAGAATCATCTTCTTTTGCATGCATTCCTCCATCCAGTCCTGACTCCCTCGAGCACTCCCACGAGAGCCCCCCACCCCCTCAGGTCTGCCCGTGCAAACGTCTAAAGAGCGCTCAAATATCATCGAAAACGCGCGAGGGGAACAAACCTAGAACAACTCGCATCAAAGAAGGAAAAGGCAGTCGCAGACCCCGGGCGGTCAGGGAAATCTGTCAGACAGCCCTGGGGGCTTCCCGGTCAGTTAATTTTGGCGCAAAGTACGGCTGAGGGTCACAACACTTGGGGGGACCTCGGGCGTCTTCCCGGGCTTCTGGAGGAGAGTTCCCCAAGGCTGATCTCTAAGGGGAGTCCCTCACCCCGACATCTCTGGGAGCTTGGGGTCCCGACCTCTTACCCTCTACCCCCACCCGCGGCGCGTTCCCCGCCAGGAGGGAGGGGTGCCGGCGAGGGGGAGTCCCCAGCGATCCTTACCGCCCTCCTTCCCAAGGAGGCTTCCTCCTGCCTTGCCGGAGCCGCCGGGGCGCGGGAAGCCGGGCTGCTCCCGGGCTGGGGGGGCGCCTCGAACTTGACCATGGGCGGACGAGGGCGAGCGCGGCGCCCCCCACACGGGGCGGGGGCTCGGGAGCAAGCCGTGCCCGGCTCTGCCAAGGCCACCTCTGGCCGCCGCACGGAGCGCCCGCCGGCCCAGACCCGCCGATCCCGACTGGAGTCCGGAGCTACCCTGGCCCCGCTAAACCCCCCCGGGTTCTGGCGCCTTGAGACGGAATGTGTGGTTCCAGCCAATGGGCGGCGGTCGGAGGGGGAGCCCCGCGGGAGAGCCCGCCAATCGCGAGCTTGCGGGCGCGCCGCCCCCTCCGGAATGTTGGCGCTCCGCTCGGCGCGTCCGGGCTCGGGACCCGCCCAATTGTAGCAAACTCGCTCCCCTCCCCCTTCCGGGTAGTAGTACCTGCGAGACGTCAGGCGGGCGGGCTGGAGGGAGGCGGGGGAGGGGAGGAGAAGGGAGTGGGGCGCGCGGCGCGTCAATTTCTGCCCGGGCCGGGCGGGGCTGCAGCGGGAAGCGCACGAGGGGCGTGGGGAGGGGGCGTGGAGGAGTCTAGGGAGAGGGTTTCTTTTGTCATGCATAAAAGGCGGCTCCGCTGCCGGCCAATTAGCTAGGGGCTGAGCAGATGGAGCCGCGAAAAACGATCCACGCGTCCTCGGGATGCTAAAGGCGGGTCTCTTCCCTGCAAAAGCAGCCACCTGCTTGGAAAGCCCGGGCGCCCGGGCTTGTTCGGGCACGGCCAGAGCCGGGCTAGAGGAGGCACGAGCCCCAGGTTGCCACCTTGGGATGGGAGCAGATGGCGAGGCAGTTAGGGGGATAAAGGATACCCACGGGGAAGTTTGGAGTTGGGAGGGAGGGTTCATGCAGTACCGCACTCAGCCGCGGGAAATGTTTATTGGCTTGGCTCTAATTTCAGCACTTATTAACTCCCCCCCAAGGACCTGTGAAACAAGTTTTCATGGAGCTTGAGTGGTTGGCCACAATTCAGAAAAATAGACATTGGCGGGGTATTATTTTCTGTTCGGATGCCCTGTCCCCAAATTTCATTTATCTTTTAAAGCATTAAAGCATGAGCATCGGGAGCCATTTGTTTGCTTCTCTGATACTTTGAGAAGACTGGACACCTCGGAGCTAGCCATTTCTCTAAATAGTTCACGAGAGAATGTAGGGGTTCAAAGCCTGGCAGAAAGAATAGCAGGCAGTTCTTGTCTTGGTATTGTATTTCCGTAGGTGGGGCATATGATCCTCCCTAGATACTGTTAGCTTAATGAAATCTAAAGGAAAAGAAAGCTTTAAAAGGATACAAACCCAGCAACATGTTTGAAAAGTAAACAATCATTAATTAAGGGCCTACTATGTAACGGACACTGTTGGGTACTGGAGAGAAAGTCCTTACCCTCCAGGGACTTACATCCTATTGGGAAACAACCTATATACACATAAAAGGAGATATAAAAGATATATAAAACGAATTCTAGATAAATAGGGGCATCATCCCTTCTACTTCCTTACCCTAGCCTGGACCAATGCTTGGAGTCAGATGCAGGCTTCACAGAAGACTTCCTTTTCCATTCCCTGTCTCCCACTTCCCAATTTCCAGCAAAGACTAGATATTCCATCATCCCTGTTTGCTTAGAGGTGTGAGGACAGAGCTTTGGGACACCCACAGTTAGTGGTCTGGGCAGATAGGATGTTTCAGTAAAAGACTGAGGTGGAAAGGCCACCTAAGTAACAGTAGAACCAAGAGAACAATTAAAACCCCCCCTGTCTAGGAAGAGTATTAAATTGATGACTTCTACAACCAACCCAATGAGCTTAGAGGACACTGATGGTTGGAGGTATCTGGAGTTTCTTCTCATAGAGTGTGGCAGTGCCCATTGGGCTCTTGCTAATCAGACACACAGGGCATTTCTGATGATTATGCGGTTTGATGGAGGTAGGATAGAGCTTCCCTGTTCTCAGTGATCTAGAAAAGTGAGCTATAAAACCAATGCACACTTTGTATTTCCTTCTCTCTGTCTTTCTAAGACAAATCTCAGTGCATCAGAGCAGACTATCTGCATACAAGGCAAATGTACAATTTCCTTTTCCCATGGATATTTGACAGTGGCTTGAAGTAGGACTACCTAGCCATCTGGGTTGTTGTAGTAGTTCTGATTCCTGGCTCTGCCCTCTAATACTTGCGTAGCCTTGGGAAAGTCACTTGCCCCGAGTTTTCTCATCTGTAGGATGAAGGCAGTTGGACTAGATAGCTTCGAAGGTCCTTTCCAACTGTGATCTTATGAAAGCAGGGCAGAGGTATATATGCCTGAGAGAGAAATTGATGGATAATATTTTCAAACATTGAAACTTTAACTTTGTGTGTGTGTGAATGGAGAGAGGGAGGGAGGGAGAGTGAGAGACAGAGACAGAGAGACAGACACAGAGACAGATTCAGAAGTCAGAGCCAGAGATAGAGAGACACACAGAGATAGTCAGAGAGACAGAAAGGGTGAAGGAGAGAATTTAGATTCCTTGGTCAGCAAATCTGTCCGGGAATCTCCCTTTCTAATTAGAGAAAGGATATTTCCTGGGCAGTTGCTTTTTATAGTTGCCTCACAGGTAACCCTAAATTTTGGAGTTTCTGGGTTTGAGGGCTTGACAATTAGGCCTCCTAGAGAAAGAAGGTCATTTTCTGATGCACTGTGCTTCTTGGTGAGTAATGAGATTTATTCCATTTGGTTCATGCACAATGTCTTGCTTGGCTGGTAAGTAAATAGGGCAGCGCAGTCCAATGGACAAATGATGGCTTTTTCATCAGTGCCCAGAATATGTCTGAGAATCTTGGGGTAATCTGAATTATGGGGCAATACTTTGAGTCTTAGGAGCAAGAGGACTGTGGTGAGACTAACTGAAATGTTAAGAAGTTGCCTAAGTAACAACTCCAAGCTCATTTCTCTTAGGGAGAAGAGACAGCTATTGACCTATTTGGGAGTGTGGATATGTTTTCTGGATTTGTTTATGGCTTATTGTCAGTCCTGGAGTCTTCTGTATTTTGCTAGGGTGAGATAAAGCTGTCTCCAACTTGATTTTTCAAAGACTACTTTGGGAGCTTGTGTGGGAGCTCCAGTTCCTTCTCGCCCATCTGGAGAAACCTAGACAAGATCTAGACAGGAATATAAGACCGGAATCGAACCTGTTATTTCACTGGTGTAGGGAGCTCTCAGGTGAGAAAAGTCTCCCTCTGTCAGTGCAAGTCAATACCTTCTATGCAAATTAAAGTCTTAGAGAACTGACTAGGACATGGAGAGGCTAAGGAACTTTTTCAGGATCACCCACAGAGCAGCATGTGTCAGATACAGGACGTGAACATGAGTCTTCTTGACTTCAAGATTGGCTCTCCATCCTATGCCATACTGCCTAATTGGATCAGAGAATCATAGATTGAGAACTAAAAGGGACCTTGTAGGCCATAGAGTACAATGGAAGCTAGAACTCTGGTAAAGTGACTTGCCTAGGGCCACAGAGTTACTAAGTGTCTAAGTTAAGTTTGGAACTCAGGTTTTCCTGAATGCAAGTCTGGTCCTCTTTCCGCCGTGCCATCTAACTGCCTCAGTTTAAAACAAAAAACACTTCATGAAATCACATAAGAAAATTAACAATAAAATAATTCTCCTATACGACTGTGGCATGCTATCCCATATACATACGCCATCAGTAGGAGCTCTAGAATGGATATATGTAGGGAACACATATAAGGAGGAACATTAGTAGAGAAACTCTATGGCAAGGGAATATATATAAAGGAACATGATATAGGAAACATAAGCTGACACACACACATAAAGGGATACATGAATGGTCAGAATATATGTACGGAATGAGAACTATGTGGGTATTTGTTCTCCGAAAAACAAAAAAAGGAACCATAGCACACATCCTTTTAATCTTCATTGTCCACATTTTCTCTGTTACTTTCTTAAGGCTGGGCAATAAGCAAAACAAGAAATCAGGCTCTATTTTGTCCTACTTGTCCATTTCTGATGTGTGGCTACTCCCACTGAATATTTGAAAATCTGCTTTCCCGAGTTGCTACACACTGGCTTTGTCATACCACTGGCAGAAAGTGCATATGTGGAGGATGTTGCTGATGCTGCAGGGCCATTGGTAATGTATGAACATGGATGTCTCATTCTGTACCTGTTCGGTCCATCCCTTCTCTGTAAACAGATGGGAAGCATGACGCATCATCGCCCTTGTGAAGTCATGATTGCTCATAGCACTGATCAGAATTCTTAAAACTTTCAATATTCTTTCCCTTTGCAATGTTGTACTCATCAGATAAATTGCTTTCCTGATTCTGCTCATTGGACTCTGCATTAGTTCAAACAAGTCTCCAGGTTTTCCCCAAAATATGTCCCTTTAGTCATTTCTTAGACTGTAGTGATATTTCATTACATCCATAGGTCATCATTTAGCCATTTCCTAGACCTTGGGCCCTTATTTTATCTCCAGTTCTCTGCCAAGTTAAAGCCCTTCAACCTTTTAGGACCCTTCTAGAATCTTGTTGGGATGTTCTCAGGGAGAGCTTGGCTCCTCTCTGACCTTTCTCATTGTTATTTTAGTGGGAGTTACTTTTGGCAACATTTGTTCTTTATCGACTTGGTTTTCCTGTATAGGTGGTTAGACCAAATTCTTTTTGAGTTATTATAGACCTCGTTATGGGAGGCTCTACCACGTCCTAAGACTTGGGATAATCAGAACATTGCCACTCACATATAAAACTTTGGTACAATGACGTGCCATGGGCCACACGGCTAGTATGTGTTTAAGGTAAGATTTGAACTCAAGTTTTCCTGCATCTAAGTCTGGTTCTCTTTCCACTGTGACAACTAGCTGCCTCATTTATTTCAAAACAAAAGCACTTAATGAAATCACCTAAGAAAATTAACAATAAGATGTTACTTTTATAAAACTGTGGCATACTATCACACACACACACACACACACACACACACACACACACACAATTTAGAGAACATCACTATCTGTAGGGAATGGTTCTTCAACTTGTCTTCTGAGCTGGCTCTCTATGTAAGTATTGACCATCTTGGAGCATATTTCCTCATTTTGTTATTATTGTTGAGTCATTCAGTTGTGTCCAACTGATCAAATTGGATTTAGAAGTTATGAAATCAATGGTAATCTGAAGAGACACACCAGAGCTTTCTATCCCCCACTATCTCCTGAAGTCTATTCTACTTCATGTTTATTGTTTCCTTGATGCTATCTCTTCATCTCATCCTCCGTCATCCCTTTTTCCTTTTGCCTTCAATCTTTCCCAATTTCAGAATCTTTTCCAATGAGTCCTGTCTTCTTCTGATATATTTTGTTCAATATTAATGATTGCCCAACAAGATTATTTCTTCTTATAGCTTGTAATTTTGACATATGTGTTAGACATACTTCAATAACAACATTAGCTCAATAGCAGTTGGTCAGCTCATTGAACGGAGCATTGGACCTGGAATTAGGAAGGCCCAAGTTCAAGTCTAACCTCAGACATTTATTAGGTATGTGACCTTGGGCAAGTCACTTGGTCTTTCCCTCATTTCCTCAACTGTAAAATGAGTATAATGATAGCCTCCACTTCTTAGAGTTGGGAGGATCAAATGAGATCATATTTATAAAGTGCTTAACATAATCCCTGGCACATAGGAAGAGTTTAACAAATGCTTCTTTCCTGCTTTCCTTTATATCCTTTAGTGTTTATAAAATCAGTTGACTTGTGAAGGGAAATAATGTGAAAGAAATCTGGAAAGATAGGCTCAAGTCTGATCATGAAGGGCTTTACATGTCAAGCTAACAAGTTTATATTTTGTTCCAGAGTTGATAGGGAGGCATTGAAGATTCTTGAGCTAGGAAATGATATGGTCAGACCTGATCCTCTTTGGATGGTATACATTCTCTCATATTGGTGAGTGCTATTGTTATTACCATTTCCCAGATAAGGGAGGAGGGTACCAGGTGTTCAGGGAAAACCAGCACCTCTAGTGTGAGGGCTTTTCCAGGCTGTTTTTGTCCTTGGGGATCCACCTGCTACCCAGCAGTGGTTCCAAGAAGCTGCAGCAGCCACATCCCAGCAAACTGTCTCAATAGAAAGGCTAAACCATGTTGATGGAAATTGACAGATCTCCAACCTGTTGGTGACTTAGAGGGAATAGCTACCATAGACATGAACGTAATTTGTTCCAATGACCATGAAAGAGTGTGAACCAGGTGCCGTGGAGCTGTGAGAGCTGGGTTAGTCATCAAAGAAGCCAACATCACTTGCAGCATTCGGGGCTATCACAAGCCCTCTTGATTTTTGTTTTGCCACTGGATTTCCTTGACTCTGGAAGAGAGTGTGAGGCTGATGACTTTGTGTAACTCTCTCACTTAAATCCAATTTATGCTCTAGTCAAGAGTCCTTTTGGTCCTTTCCAAGTACAAAGACAATAACCAAAGTAAGGGGGGGAGAGAGTATTTAGGAAAAGGGATAAAAAATGTTAAAAACTATATGGAGGACAAGAAGGTTGAGGATTGAGCAAATGAATTGGATTTAGAAGTTATGAAATCAATGGTAATCTGAAGAGAGCTATTTTAGTAGTCATGTGGTGAAGTTTGAAGCCAGATTACAAATAGAGACAGCCTCTCCCAATTTATCTTTGTCTTCATCTATGTTTCTGTCCATATCCATCAATATTACTCTAAAGAACATGCACGAACTTTTCAATAGATAAAGGAACAAGCAAAGGATTGTATATAAAACTTTGACCTGCTGTTACATAGTTTATAAAAAGTATCTATTAAATTTAACAATAGTAACAAAACTGTCCTCTTCTTGACTTTCACCTTTCAAACTTTCTTCTGCTCTCTTCTGTGTATTAAAAAAAAATCATCGACCTTTCCTCCTTCCTCCCTTCCTTCCTTCCTTTCTTTCTTTCTTCCTTCCTTCCTTCCTTCCTTCCTTCCTTCCTTCCTTCCTTCCTTCCTTCCTTCCTTCCTTCCTTCCTTCCTTCCTTCCTTCCTTCCTTCCTTCCTTCCTTCCT